>NW_010206556.1:0-1206 GCF_000695765.1 Mesitornis unicolor
TATAGCTAGATACATAAGGTCACCCATATAAAATTTAAAATGGGCTCAAGTTTTCTGTAGCCCAAGGTTTTGTTCGTATCCTTAGGAGGGCTATAGGCATAGCCTGATACCAGTAAAGACTTGTTTTCTGGCAGTTTTGCTATTTGTTGTTTCAGTAAATGATTCATTTTTTCCACCAAACCACTTGCCTGTGGCCTGTATGGCGCATGCAATTGCCACTCGATTCCCAGCACTCGACTAACCTGCTGTGTTACCTGTACACAAAAATGAGTCTCTCTATCTGATGATATTACCTCTGTTATTCCAAAATGAGGTATAATTTCATTCAGCAATACCTTTGCAGCTTCTCTTGATTTATTCGTTCTGCATGGATAAGCTTCTGTGCATCCACTGAAAGTATCTACCAATACCAACAAGTATCGATACCCCCTTTTCTTGGGAGTTCAGAAAAGTCTATTTGCCAATGTTCCCTTGGTACATTTCCTTTACCAATAGTTCCCAACCTGTTTCTGCTTCCTGTCTTTGGATTATTTTTAGCACAAATCTCACACTGTTGCGTCACCTGTTGTATGACATTATACAAATTCCTTCCTATCAGGCTTTGGGTTAAGTAATTGTACAGTGGATCTACCCCCCCTCTTCTATGTTAAGAATTACAACAGTTACTGCTTGCAGGCACCCTGGCCATCCCTTGCTTACTTCGTCTAGTTGTTTAGAGAAGTAACCCACAGCTCTTTTATCAGGTCCAGTTGCTGAGCTAGGACCCCTAGAGCTATCCCTTGCGTCTCGTGGGAAAAGAGCCAAAAAGGTTTGGTCACATCTGGCAGGCCCAAAGCTGGGGCTCTCATGAGATCCTTCTTGAGAGTTTCAAAGACATGTACTTGGTCGGGGAACCAGACCAGCTGTGTATGGCTGGTTTTTGCAGAAGAAGGCATCTTTTGAAACTAGCACTGTAAACCATTCCTGGCTTGCTTTTAATTTAGTAACAAACTTATTCATAGCTCTCAAACCTTGGACTAATTTAGATATTTCTTGACATTGTTTTTTACTGGCAATATTGGGGATGAATTTGCTCAGTAAATCTTCTTTATATCAAGGGCATCAGCTATTCCACCATGTAAGAATTGATGCATTTTCCATTGTTTACCTAACTTAAATTTTACAGGCTGGAAAACGGGCTGATTTTCTTGTTTCCCTGTGGCACCA
>NW_010206557.1:0-17318 GCF_000695765.1 Mesitornis unicolor
TGATTCTGTGATTCTGTGATTCTGTAATCTGTAACTGTGCTACACTGAAAGGGGGAGGCCTATCTCCAGCTCCTGCCCAAGCCACAGGTTCCTGCTCCTCCTTTGCAATCAGTTGTTGGGACTGTGTAGCTGTGGAACAGAGTCCTTTGCAGAATTAATTTTCAGTATTGCCATGAGGTGATTTGGAAGTATGTGTCTATATATTCTAGGCACTGTTCTGTAGTGTAGGGATGAACCATGTATCAGTGGGTGAGAAGAGCGGGTAGATGAGTAGCCAAGGAGTTTAAGTTGTTACAGATCTGTGTTGCTTTCAGCAATGTCATTGCTTCTAACCTGTGGAATTTCGTGTTTCTTCATCAGAGATGGTGAAGGGAATATATGCCCCAAAACATGTCTGCTGTTGCCAGCCATATCAGCTGGAAATTCTCTCTTCCTGCAGAATGGCCAATATTGTATATATCAGAAGAGATGAAACCATGTTTTTGCTTCTGTGAAGGTATTTTCTTGTTTTCATGATCCTACCCCTGTTCCAAATATCATATAAACATCTTATTTGGCTATTTTTGTGCTGCTCTTGCACCTGACTATGCACTTAAGTCCAGAAGTGCACCGAAGATGCCTGCCTGAGTTGGATTTCTGTCATATCAGAATATCACAAGGTTCTTAAAATAATTAAATGAAGCATGTAGTCTCCAAGAAGAAAAACAATGTCAGATTCAACTGTGAGTAACTTTTTCTGTCATTCAGCAAATAATTTAAATACCTCTTTCTTTTTCACTATTTGATCAAGTGTAGTTACAGTTTCTGGGGCATTTTATTTTCAGGACTGTCTTACAGTTTGATTGCAAGGCTGAAATAATGATCCCATTGGAGCCTAAAAGAATTTTGTCTTTGACTTAATGGCACCAAGATTTAACTCTTACATTCTTTTAATGTGTCTAGTGATGACTAGTGCTCAGCAAATTTTAGATGCTTATCAAATACACAGATAATAGTAGCTCACAATAGTTATAATTAGGGATCCTGAACGCATAGCTCAGCCATGCTTATTTCTATAGCTGGTGAATTATTCTACTCAAATGAATAATCACATTGCAGCCAGCGAGACTTGGAGGGGGTTAACTTTAGCATATCACACATCTCTCTAGAGCTGGAGCCATAGCATGTGTAACAGAACATTCCTAATGCTCCACAGGACCAGCATGGAAAAGTGACTAGAGCAAACCATTGAGTTGGCCACAGAAAAATGACTGAAGAATGTGACCCTCACAGACCTGACTTCCTGTAGGCTGCAGATGAACAGCAGTGCAAGCCCTTAGAATAAAAGCTGTCTGTTTCTCTGGCCTTTGGAAAAAAGTTGGGGGCAATTTTCTTTTATTTTGCTTGCTTTTTTTACTGGAAGAGGTATTACCAAAGGATAATACTCACAAAAATAACAATAGGTTTAAACACTTAAAATACTATTTTGGTGATTTTTATAAGGTGCAGATACTAGAGTAGGATACAAATAGAGAAACAAGACTTGCAGCTAGTTTCATTTAGCCCTTATGACAATTTGAGGACTGTGCTACTCAGAAAATACACTGGTGATAAGTCAGTGTCCTTTTAATATTCATAAAGGTGCTGGCTAGGTTCAGCTGCAGTCTGGTATTTGTACCCAGGAGCTATTTTTCCCCTTTACAGTTTTTTTTTTTTTAACTTTAATGCATGAATCATGAAGAGAACCTTTTTGCAGAAGCACATCATTATCCTTCAACAGCAGCTCCTTGCATTTGCCACAACATTCCCTCAAACCACCTATTGTTACGAGGGTGCTGCTGTTGGTTAAATGCTATTATACAAATAACATTAATCATATGTGCCTGCAGTTAATGTTAATTAGTATGCTGTTTGCCTCTCTTCTCCTTCCCCCATCTTTCCTCCAGTAACTCCCAGCAGAGGAACTGAAGACACACTGTTTCTGTGCCCTTCCTGAAGACTGTAGGAAGAACAGAGCAATCCCCTTGTGAGCTGTGGCGCCAGTTAAAAAAGGTGCTTTCAAGTAAGAGAAATGAGAATCCCTGATTAGAAAATGTTTTAGGGTTGGATTTATAAGAGCAATACTTGAAGAAGTGACTTAATTCATTAAAGCAACAAAGCTCGTATGGTTGCAGCTGCTGACAGTGGAAACATGCTGCCCAGCTGGAACTGACTGATGAGTTCAAAGGTCATTGCTTGGGCTATGGGGAAAGGGATTGCTGATAAGCTGTGCCATCACACTGAGACCCATTCTCTCTGGAAATCAGGCTAGAAGTGGTCTCACTGCTCACGGTTCTTTAAGGTGGTCAAGAGTTGGAGTCCTTGGGCTCTCAGCATCACAAATGAAAAGACGACAATCAGACTAAAAGGCAAGTAGCAACTCTACACACTCATGCAACACAAGGCATAAACAAGCTCTAGTACTGTTTGGGATACACATATCCTCCACTTTCTTCCTCAGTGAATTATGTAATATATCCTTCTCCAAAATTAGACACTGCTGCAGCCTTTGGTCTAATTTTTTAGTTGAGAGTGACCACAGTTGCTGTACCTAGTGGCCAGGTAAGCACTTTCCACATGACTTAATTAGATTCTGAGTAGGTCTACTGGATCTGACACTCTTGGAAAACCCAAGGACACAGACACTGATGATGTGGTTCACTGTGTCTGAATCAAGGAGTCTGCAATACAGGAAACATATGAGCTAGTTCCTCTTGTCTCCTTTTATAGTAATTTGTCTGATCATTGTTAGGTGTGTGTTTTTGTGATTGAATGATAAAGATGCTCATTTTTACTCTTTGATTGCAAAGTGACCCTCAGATATTTACCTTGAGACACTGATATCCTGTACTACAGATGTCAACAGGAGACCAGAGGCATCCCAGGCCTTGTCTGTGAATCCTGGCACAGTGAATGTCCCTCTACAGGCTACCCCATCACCTTGGGCTATCAATATGTTGTAGGTTTTAAACATAACTGGAGTGAGTGCCATCAACTTAATGCCTAACATTACAATATTATTAATATTGTCCTCTCAAACTCTTGATACATCCTCTGTTCATTTCTTGCACACTGAGCAAAGGCTTTCAGTATGTTGGCCATCATGACATCTGACCAAGGGGTCACAGTGAAATCAGGGATGGATTCCATGTAGCGTGTTGTTTCTTGAGGGGAGACAGCTTTTTAAGGATCTGACAAGGGACGAAGTCCTCTCTCACTCTCCTGTGCTTTGTTTCTTGTTGAGGTCTGTGCCCATGCATGCCCATCTCCCACACTGAACCTTTGTTCTAAGTTCACTCTTTGCTTAGAGTGTTTACGAAAAAGTCAGGCTTGACAAGTGGGTTATTTATGGATACAAACAGGTACCTTGATTTCCTTCCTGAAGACAGTTCAAAGTTATAATTTCACCCTGTCCCCTCTGCCAAGTCTGTAAGGTTTTCTTCCCATTTTATTTCTAAGCACTTCAGAGAAGGTGGCTGAGGAGCAGGAGACACATCATGGCCTGAGAATGACAGTTCTTCCTGTGCATCCTTGTCATGTGCAGATGGTGAGCTCAGGCTGCTTATAATGGCTAGATGGCTCCTTAACTCCATTCTTAAAGGAGAGGAATGATGCCAGTTTTCTGGATTAAGCCTTCTCCCCCTCATGACCAAGGTGGATTTTAAAAGCTTGGCTTTTTTTGAATAAGAAGCATTTATTAGCTGTCTGGGTGCTGAGATACGGTTAGACAACAGTATGCCTACTAAAACCAAACTGGTAAGATTTGGATTACCTAAGCATGGAAGGTGATTTATTGCTAGGCTATAGATAAGGTGACATAATCATGGATGAATTAAGGGAGCAGAAGAAACAGAGCTTCTTTATTTGAAGGTCATCCGTCCTCACACTCATTTTCCCACTTCTTAATAAGTGTGAAGGCTTGCTGTGTGAGGACCTCATCTCAATTTCCTTCACGTACTGTATTTAGATCTATTTCATTCTTATCTTACCTTCATCCATTTCCACAAGTGTCTGTACAATTAGAAACAGGCATTCTTCCAACCAAAATGCTCTCTGAAATCATTGTGGTTATGCCAAGAAAATGTTTGGCACAGAATAATCATTTTTTTTACAGACAAGAAAACACGCTGATAATTCCTGCAGATGATCTAGTCTATTAATACCTGAGGCTGATATTTATATCTGAAAAAGGAATACAACCTGTATATATGCAGTCCCTTCTCTAGATAAGGACAAAAGCCAGCCAGCTCCCACCTTGCCTGCAAAATTCCCTGGTTCCAAACAGTCTGCCGGAAGCCAAACAGGTAATTATTTATTTTACAATCTCTCATCCCTTCACCTCCAATCCAATGATTTTTTTAAGATGATTTTTAACAGATAATTAATCTGTCAATAAGGTGTTGCTCTCCCAAACAATGGGATGCAAGAAACAAAATTGTCCAATAGAAATGCACCTTCTTCTGCTACAATTATCTTCTTCTACAGCTGCTATTGAAATTATGTTTCTAATATTGCGCAATTTTAGATAGGCACAAAACATTTTTAAAATAATGTATTTTATAGTCAACCAAAACTGTTGATCAACAATTTAAATTGTGCATTAAAATAATTTAAATATCCCATAAATTTTCAAAGGTACTGGAATGGCCAGATGTGATTCAGAGCTGTGCCCTTATTTAATTATTGCATATACAATACTTCAAATTTTGATTTATGAATATAGAACAATGCTGTCAAAAATATCTATTCTGCTTAGAGTGGCTTCACTTTGAAAGGTGTTCAGCCCAACCTGATCCCGGGAAAAGTGCAGGATGATTTAATGCATATAAGCTTTGAGCTGGGTGCAATTAAGTCACCGACATGTTGTGTGTCGCTGTTGAATCTCTGTGTTCAATGAAATGCTTAACTTTTCCAACAAGACAGGTGACCTTCCCCTGGCTGGCAGTCTCCAGCCCTTGAACAGCCCTAATCCCTTGTAAAGGCTTCAGCATGAACCCTCCATCTCTACTGCTTTTGAATATTAAAGGACAAAGCTGTGGTGTTAAAGACTAAACGAGCAAAAAGAAGGCTAGACTGTTCATATGAATGCTGGTGAGCCTGTGGGATTTGCATCTGGTTTGTTCTGTGTAAATATTGTTGTTGGCCCACTTAAGCCCTGGTGGGCTTCATCAGAAAATTAAATGCTTCCAATGCTAGGTTCATATTTCTGTCCAAAGCTGGATGCCCTTAGAGATACATCTGCTATAGAAATGACTCAGCATGGGCAGCAGCTTCAGCTAGCACAGTCCTGCACCACCAGCTGCAGCCAAAAATACCCTGAAGCCCTAGTTAACACAGATCAACCCTTTCCCAGAGTATTTCCCCATCACCCAGCAATGTGAGACTCTCAGGATTTCTAAATTAGAGGTGGTGTCTTCATTTAACTGTCCTGATGTGACTTAGCTGGCTTAGGAAGACACAAAGGGCAGCTGTGGCATTGCTGAGGCAATGCCTAAAGTGCCCATCTCAAATCTTTGATGGGTGCCTGGCTCACTGGCCTACACTGTATTCTCTGATGTTATTTGTTATGATATTTGCCATCCCTGAAAGTGTTCAAGAAGCATGTGGATGTGCCACTTCAGGACATGGTTTAGTGGGCATGGTGGTGGTAGGTTGATGGTGAGACTTGATGATCTGAGAGGTCTCTTTCAACATTAATGATTCAATGATTCTATGATTTGCAGTAAATTAGTGACATTCAGGCTGGCTATATCTGCACAAGCTGCAAGCACAATCATACCTCATGTGAGGCTGTGCAAAGGTCCAGAGATAGATGACTCTGAATAGCAATTTTTGAAGAAATGCAGCTGGAATTGCTGGCTTCAATAGCTCATTAAATTACAGACCCAATTATGTCCATTTAAGGTCAATGTTAACTACCTTTTTGCAGGTTCTTTCAGCAGAAATATCCTGTAATTTGGGGGATGTGGGAAGGACACAGACATGATCAGTATTTTCTTTTGTATTGTTACTGCTCATCACTGCCAATTTACATCATCTAAAGAGATATCACTTTAAAGCCAGACACTAACCTAGAATCAGCATCAGAGACATCTCTCAGTGCTGCCCGGCCCCAGCTGACTCGTTAGAGGAAGCAATGGCTTTTCTGAGTACGAATGAAGTTGGAGCATTGCAAGCACCAGCTGGCTGCTGGGCCAGGCTGCCCAGGAGCCCCGTGGTCCTTACACCACCCAAGCTGACCGATCACTACTCTCCTGGCTTCTCAATGAAAAGGTCAAACGGTCTTTGCCTTACTTTACACAATGAAAACAAAGTCTGAAATATTGACATTTTTGTCAAAATGAAATTCTTGTTTCTAAGCCAGGCCTGGGCGAGAGGCTGTACAGTTAATACAATATTAGTCTGAAACTTTACATTTCTGCCTTGTGCCATGAAATGTAATTTATATGTCTCTTTATTCTTAACTAATAATTAAGAAAGTTAGAAAGGGAGACACATTTATTCTTAGAAAGGAGCCATATATTGTGGGTGAGACTTCTGGTTAAAATGGCATAAACCACTGTTTTTTCAAGTGGAGATCAACAGAATAATTAGGAAGTAATGCTCTGGCAGAAAAAAAAAATCAACTTGATTACTAATTTTTTTTTTAAATTTTCATTTAGAATACTTTAAAATTATATGCTAAAATAAAATTCTATAAAGAAGCCTTTCCAAAATTCTTTTCACCTTTTGCTTTTTCCACTCCCTGTAGAGCAGGTTTATGAACATTTGCTGACACAATCATACTTTCAGTTAATACAACATTAATCTGTAAAACCGAGCTCTCTTCATGACATTTTTACAGGCACAAAAAAATCAGAGTAACCTGTCCTGGGGCACTGCAATTTTTGTGCACAACCTGAAATGTGATTTACTTGCATTAATTTACATAAGCACAGACTTGCTATATCTAACTAAAGACAATCAAACTAAACACAATGATTTTCAGGAGTAAAGATGATTGGTTTTGAATCCAGAGCACGCAGAGGAAATGTTGTTTAAAAGTGTCAGCTTAGTACTTCAAATATTTTATTTTAAGAATTAACTAATAGCCTCTCTCAGGGTAATTGTGATGTATTTTTCATATATCAGTTTTAATTTGTCTGGCTAGTTTAGAAAGCTGATCCTTTATCACTGGAAACCTACATTTGTAATGCTCAAGCTGCTAGTTTCTCATATCCAGTGATAAATGAAGGGGAAAAGAAATATTTTTTTTTAAGGGTTAGAAAATTAAGTACTTTAGTATTCATATTTTATTTATTCTCTTTGAGCAGAATATCAGCAAGAAAATTGCAGTATTATGTCTTATGACAGAAACTCTTTTCTCGTTCTCCAAGGGCTGTCAGTAACCTATTACTGACTAAAAGCATGTGAATTCTGTGCTCGTCTTGAAGATACAATGTACAGTATTTCACATCTATTGCACTTGGATTTCAACAATCAGTCTCTTTTAAAGACACACTGGCAATTCAAATAGTGAATTATTAAGTCTGAATAACAAGGACAACATTCACTTTCTTTGTACTGCTTCAGTTCAAGTAGAAGACTCTATTAATTATCAGACCAGAAATGGGAAGGGATTTGCTTTATACACTGCTAAGCAATCTAACTGGAAGAGATGGGTTATATATGGCACTAAATGACCTTTCTAAAAGCTTGTTTTTCCACCAACTGCTTGTGTTGAAACCAATTGCAGAAGCCATTCAAAATGAGCTGTTTATTGCTTCCTAAATGCATTTACTGCATGCCAGATGTCCATTTCAAAACATTCTGCTGTGTGCCTTTTAACTGACCCTACACCAAGAAGCAACTGCCCGTATCCATTACTCTGGAAATGCTGCTCACTTAGCAGTGGGCTGCCAGCCCAGCAAGTACTGGGGGAGACCATCTTCTGTACCGCAGAGATTAGGAGCAAAGCAACTCCTCAAGGAGATGAGTCCACGTCTCACTCAGAAGGGTGATTGCAGCCCAGAGTAAACCAAATTGTCAGTGTTATCTATTGAGCCGGCTGACAGTAAGACCAAACACATGGCAGTGCAAACTCCCAGTGTGGGATGCTGGAGAGGTTCTTGCAATTTTCTCCTCTCTTGTGCTGTAGAGATACTTTTTAACTGAGCTGTGTATTCTAGCAAGCCTGTTGCCCTGGACACTTTTCTTCTGGCTCAAACAAGTGTTGCCAGGTATGTCCCTGGCCTCCCTCCTCCTGCCTCACAGCATCCACCAGTGGCAAGGCTGAAACATGTTTGTCACACTTGATGCACGCCTTTAGGTGTGTGCTTTCGAGGATGGTATCATCCTTGCAAACACTGTGCTTGGTAGATATTGGGCAGAGGAGCTTCCTCAGAGTGACAAATATGTTGGGTCCAATTCCCCGCTACTTGCATCAACAGACCTTAAGTATAGCAGTGTTAGCAGTGTGGTATTTCTGCCTTTAATTTTCCTCAGCAGTTTTGTAAGTTTACCACATCTTGACAAGACATTAAAAAAATCCAAAATAAGTTATTTTATTGTTTTCTCCTTACGGGCAGTTGTATATTAACTCCCTCTGCTAACCTTGTCTGAGATTTCTTATCGTAAATGTTCTTCTTCACGGTACCCTGCAAGTGAGACCTGGATGGAAATGAAAAATACATGAAATTAAAATAAAATTTCAATCTAAATTAGAAATTTTTAATTTTATATTTTTTTTCAAAGGGACGGGGACTGTTTTCACAGTACAATAGCAAGGAAATTCAAGATATACTAACCAAAACTTATTTTTAGTAACTTCATTACTTTTATGTAACTAATTTAAATCCCATGTCGAATGAGAACTTTTTTTCTGCAACTGAGTGTAAGTACATAACAAGTAAATTTGAAATTATAAAATAGAACTTCTTTATCAAATGAACAGGATCTTACAAAATGTGAAGAAAGAAAGTCTATAATGCTGAAAAATCTTGAAACTCAATCCATTGTGAAAACAGGTTTGATTTTGGTGACTGGGACTTTTCAGCAAAGCTTACAGCCCTACCCCAAATAGTGTTTGTTTAATTTCCAATCAGCCATATTGCAAAGCAATGATGCCATCTCCCTCTACCTTAGGAACACAGACCATGGGTTTGGCATGGCAAGGCCACAGAAAGCAGCTCTGAAAACTTGTAAGGTACTTAATGTAACATTTGTTTACACATTTCAAAATATCATTATAATCTTTGCCATACCTTCCTTGCTCCTGACAAAATACAAAGTAACATGAAAGCATAAGAAAGTAATTAGCTACCTACCCATCTCTCCTGTTTTTCTTCAATGTAAATTCAGTTAAATTCTGAATTTGAAATGAGTTCTGGACTCACTGCAAATACTTCGTTTTTAATTCAGTTTCATTTGTGGTTGCATAAAATGAAGAAGAATGAGAAAAGCAATCATAAATGACATATGCAGGAAGTTATTGCTATATTATTGATTTTTCCATGAACATTAGCTATATCTCAGTGACAGATTTTTTTTTACATACTTAGGAAAAAAAAATGCAGTACCCATCTGTATAACTTATACCTTAGTTGATGGTAGATCATTGAGCTTACTTTTGCAAAGCTGATAAACTGTTTAAATGAAATACTCAGAAAAAGTTTGCAACTGACTTACATAATTTTAACTTCCAATTTCTGTTAATCTCAGTAAATGTTCAAGAACACAATTCATTTAGTAAATTAGCAGTGTCAGAAAGAAAGCAGTTACACCCACAGCAGTAAATCAGTTATTCCAGACTGCTAGAAGGAACTAAAATTGTCAATCACTCAAATCAGGCTGAAAGGGCTTAACATTGTGCTGGCATGCAAATAAGAGGAGCCGCCTGCCGTAGAGCAGATCTGTACTGAAAGATTAGTGAAAGTACAGGAAATGGTTTGGAACTATCATTAAAGTAAAAGCCTTGAAAAGTATATCAAAAGAACAAGATAAAAAACAGTGATTCCACATGCTTCACATTGGTTACACCATAGTAGGTGAGAGGAGAAGAGGGATGTATGGTGAACAGAGTGTCAGGGAAAGATAACAGGTAGAAGAGAAAATGCAACTGGAGATGTCCTTCAGAGCAGTGGTTATCAACAAGCACTTTGACAGTCTGATGAGATCTCAAAAGAGCTGTTTCCTGAGGCATCCCTGAGACACCCAAAATCCACTTCTGCGGTGGGCAGTGCTCGTGCTCACCTTCCAGCATACTGAAGGTTTTGCAATGTGAGTAGTTCTAACATTAAGTTGGCAAAAACCTCTTTACAGCTCAGAACCAGGCTGTAGTCTCTTTGCATACTTGAACTACTGTGGTTGCAGTTGAGACTGGAGGGTTTTATAATTTGATCATCATTTTGGTCTCATTCAGTGTAACCTATTCTGAGCTCTGATCATCACTTCAGCTGCACAAGATTCTCCCATTTTCAGGACAGACCTGAAATTTGAAATCCTATGTACACTGACAGCAATTACCCTAGCACTTCTGGCATATCCATCACCTAGATGTCTCATGCTAGGAGCGATAGCAATTACAGCCAGAGATGAAACAGTCTCCTTAAAGCAACATATTTGGAACAGAAACATTTTGGGAAAAAAATTTAAATGCGCTAAAATAATAAAAATCTAACTTGTCAGATATCTAACTAGATTCCAGGGAAATGCTGGTACTGCTGAAGTTTCAAAGACCCTTGAAATTGCAGCAGGTATATGCTATTCTTTCAACTCATGAATCTGTTCTTACTTCCAGCATCTAAGAATGAGGCTTCTAAAGGTCACCTTTTTTATATTATGTTCATAGTTTCTTTGCCAAGACAAAATCACTGTTTTATTACCCTGTTTCTAGCCCCCAGCTTTAGCAATGAGGCTTTTAGTGCATTGGAAATTGGAAGTAAGAGCCCTATAGAAGGTGCTTTTTTGGAGTGGGTTAGGGGATTTTTTTGAGTACTTTTATGTGAAAACATCTTCTTCCCTTTTGTTTTTAGAACAGTTGCCCACAGTCCAGTAGATGCTAATTTTACCTCACAGGCCTGGTCATGTAAACTGGATATTTTCCTCACCTAATTTTAGCTGCCTACAAATTAATTGTCTAACACAGGGCTTCCTTTCATCATGAGCAGAAAGCAGTAGGTGTCGGCAGAGGATAACATTTCCCCTATCTTTGGGATTTACCCTAGACTTGGACAACTTAACCTTTACGTACCTAATATGACTGAGATCTGTCCCACCTATTAATGAATTCTCTTCCATTTTCATAGCCTCTTACTTACTCTTTACACATATAATATCTTTATATACTTCAGTGATAATAAAGAAACAAACTGCAACTCAGATTCTAGTCAAAGTCCTACAGGCCTACTGGAAACTTAATTATTACTGAATTTTTAACCTAATTTTTGGCTGATGTTGTACAAATGAACATTGTTACTTTGTGATATATGTAGGTCTCAACCCTGATAGGTGCCGCACACTTGCAGCTTATTCATTCAGCAGCATTTTACAGCTAGCAGGGCACATGCCTTCATTGGTCACAAATGCCTTGTAAACCAGATGATTAATTTGAAAATGGTCCTTTGTGAATCAGCTCTGGATTGGAAAACCCTCAACTGTTCAGATAACTCTTTTATTCAAGATATTCCCTGGGTTCTTAGCCTTGTAGGTGTACGTCTTCCGACACCAGCTGGTATTTTCTAATTTCTCTTTCAGATAATAGGTCAGCAGGCTGCTGCCCCTTTCTTTTGTTGTAAATCTGGAAAACTGGCAAACACTGGCAATTACATTTGGCACTTGGGAATGTGATGCATTTTGAGGAGCTGAGACTGCAGCAGCCAAGAGTAACTCCCCAAATGGGGTGTGTAACATTCCTGTGGAACTTGAATCCATTGCAGAAGCTTTGTGCCTTCATCATGAGTTTGAAATCTTACATAAAAAACAGGATTTGTTTGGTTTATCTTCTTTTTTTTCCTGTTTCATTTACTTAAAAAGGATGAGCATGCATATGGATGTATTAGAATAATCTAATAAGTAGAAATACCAAACAAAACTGTCACATTACTGTCATTAAAGTACAAGGAGGTATAAGCTGGATTTTTATCTCCATATTCAAATTCCCCCAGCATTCAAATATATTTCAAAGTGCTTAATTAGATATCATCCATTGAAAAGAAGCTGCTGGAGTTGGCGGTTGAATACACAAGCTGTAGAGGTAACTGGGTGAACATGTCAGGAGGTAGGATTTCCAGCATTGCTGCCAAGCCTCCAGCATTTCTTTTTTTAACTCAGAGACCTTTCCCTGTACTTCAAACTAATTAAATGTCTGAAGTGACAGCTCCTGTAACACTTCTCTCTTTAATCCTCTGCTGGTCTATGTGTTCGTGTAAGGTGAAAATATGCAGGTATAGGAAGCCCAAAGCAACAATTGCAAATGCCAAGGTAAAAATCTTACTCAAATGGTGGATCATTTCATTCCTTCTTTGCAATATAATCAGGAAGTTATGGCAGTAATTTGGGAATGCAGCAAATCTTTTGAATATTTATCAACTGGAGCTGCAGATCCTCATATCTGTCAGCAAATTGCTGAGAGGTTGTGGGACTGTTTATGAGGAAAAGAACTGGTTTCTGCTGCAAATTACTTGAGCATGTGTTTCTTTAAAGCAGCAGGAGCCATGCAAGTGGTGCTGCACCATGGGAGGTTGCTGTTAACCCCTGTGACCACTTGGACTTTGGCAGAAACTCACAGAAGTTGGCTGAGGAAGTGAGAAGGAACAGTGAAAAAGTAAGCAAACATTTAGGAGTCGAGGGACTGAAATATAGAAATATAACTTTTCTGGTAAAGTAAGTGCAAACAGCTGAAGATTTATTGATTGCAACCTATATTGCAATGGTCCCTGAGCTAGCACTTTAATAAAACCAGGGAAAATGACAACCAAAAGAAGCCCCAGAAATCATAAATCTAAGTGTATGTGCTGAATGGTGTGGAGAAAATAATCAGCAAAAAACAATCAACTCCATCTCAATTTGGAAGCACAGAAAGTGCCATTTGGGGAGGACAGAGGGGCAGAAAACCTCGGCTTATTCAGTTCCGCCTATTTCAGATGGCAGCCAGCACCAGATGCTTCGGAAAAACATATAGGAAACTCCACAGCAGGCACATGAGGGATAATCTGTCCCCATCTCATTGCCAGGAAGATCTCATACAAATCCTTAAAATTGAAGAATATTTTTACAACTTGAAACATCAGGTTTTATATTACTTTCAATGTTTCATTTAAGTGTTAACCAGTATAACTGGATAGTCAAAATCTTGTTTAAAACCTGGTAAATCTAATTTTTCTTGGATTTTTTTTGCAATGTATTAAATGTCCATTTAGTTTTAAGGAATATTGCAGATTTATTGCTCTTACTTTTGCAATGACCTGAGCTAATCAAGTTTTGCCCAAGCAGCCATTTCTCAGTGTTCAAAATAGTAAGTACAGGAATTATGAAAGGAAAGCACTCCCCTCATTTTTCAGGTCACAGCCTACACATCTCACTCTTGTCTTCTCTCAATTGCCAAAAGGAGAGCATCCATTTCAGAGATGGGGATAGGTCTGCACCTGGGGTAGACCTTCTGCATGGGATCCAGTTTGCCTAACTTGCTTCTGCTTTTTGAAGATGTAGGCTACATTTGTGATAGTAAGTTAAAAAGTCTGCCACAGGAATTAAGCACTGGGACTTAATTATTTATAGAGTTTAATTTTGGGCATGATCCTAGAAACGTTTTTCCCCAGCAAGTAGCACTTTTCCAAACAGCAGCCAGGAAGAGCTTGCATGACAGCTCAGCCTAGGTGAGAGATACTGTTGCCAGCAGTGTCTTAAAAGAAGCTACCACATTTTGGAGGGTAAAGGAGCTGACTGCAGCATGCACACAGACTGTGCTCTGCCATTCAGCCTCAGTGGCAGAGAACTGTCCCAAACACATCTATTGAAATGGTATTTATGTAGCCTTGAGAACCCACTCTCCACAGGTAATTACATCCTGTAGAGTCAATGAAGGCAAGTACTTCTGAACTCCCCCTGAGGGGCTGTGATGTCTAAATTGTGTGAACAGATCTTTCTCTTGGGGATATCTACTGGCCAGGGACAGAGCTTCATCTGCTTTATCCCTGGCACTTTGTTAGCACCTGAAATTGCAGTTCCATTCCAGCTACGCAGTGCGGACCCCATGCTTTATTGATTAACTCCAACAAACTGGGTATCAGGAGCTCCACTGCTATATTTTCCTTTCTTTTTCAATCAGTTGGTATTGAAAGGGATAGGGAAAAAGTCAAAAACTAAATCTGAATTTTATCTAACAAGAAAATGGGAGAAGGCTTTTTTAATTGGTTTCCAGTTTCAGAAAGAACCAACGCCAGTGGGTTTGTGTTGTAGTAGTACCTAGACACCTCAGTCAGAATTCAAGTGCCCCTTTCAAATTCAGATGTCTCTGAGCACACATGTACAATAAGAGATTTCCTGTCCCATAGAGTTTATCTTGGAAATGAACCAAATAGTCAAAGAGGGAAGAATAAAACAAAGGCATGGGAAGTACAGTAATGTACTTGAAATTAAGAGGCTGACTAAAATGTGCTTAAAATTAAGAGATTTAGAGCAACAGAAGACTTTAATTACACTGTAAGAACTAACTGTCAGGTAAAATATATTTGCTGATAAATGTGTAACTGCTGGTAAAATGTGTCCTTCACTTCAGCAGCAGAAAAGGAAGCTCTGGAGGAGCAATGGCTGAGCCGTGCTCTTCATTATGCTGCTCAGGCACTGACAATTGCAGATCAGATGGTGTACACCAGCCTCACCAATGAACAGCAACTGTGTAATTAATATCTAAGAGGTTGCATATTCATGTTAATTCTACTCCCTTTGTAGGAGGAAACAAAAGCTGCCGTATACTTCATGATTCCTTGGCCCTGCTGTGAAACACTGCTAGGATGTTGCCATTCATACCATGAAGACTTGTGTCCACCCAGCTGACATCTCGACTTTCTGTGACACCTAGTTTGTGGGGGTTTTTTTGTTGATTTTGCTTATTTCCATTTTATCTAAAGTTTTGTTAGGATTTTGAAGACTGCTTTCCTCCTGTTCTGAGACTTCACTGACTGTTTCTGCCTGAGGTTTTATTTTGGTTGTCTTTTGTGCTTGGGAGTTTCCATGCATGAGTAATCACGTGGCAAAGTTTATTATTAGTTAATCAATATTTAAAAATAACCCCACAGACTAGCATATATGAAAATAAAAAGTAGCAGATTCTGGAGTGAACATTTTTGCTTTTCTTAAGACCAATATTTTACACTTTTATAGCATCTTATCCTTGGCCAGAATTTGTGGATTCTACAGTGGTGCTGAAATTAAAAGTCAATTGATCAAGCTATGTTAATAATTACTTAAAAATGCTTACAAGAGAAAGCAAGGAGATCTCAGGCTCAGACATATACAAGAGAAAAATTTGCTTTGACTAGCAGTTAATGCAGAGAGCAACCTTATTTGAAAAAGCTAAGTTGTTTCTTTCTAAAAAAAGTCACATTATATTTTTTTAGCCCCTTTAACACATGGATTTCATAGTGACAATGATAAATAAATTAGTGTCTCAGTATTTCCACTCTACAACCAATTGGTGCTGATCATAAATTCCCTGGCTATAAAGTTTGAAAGGACCATGAGGATCACTGTTTGAGTTTATGAATAAAAGAAGCTGAAGAATGGACAACACTTCCATTTGAAAAACTGTTGATCTTGAATTTGAAATTAGCAGCAAATATTACCAAACATCTCTTTTTTCAAGACAAATATTCCTAGAGGTAAACAATTTCTTCTTATTAAGACTAAATTCATTAAGTCTTACAAGTCCAGTCATTTGGTCATTCTCAAGGTTCTTCTCTGAATCTTTTCTAATTCGTCAAGATCTTATTCCAGTTTTAGCCACTGTTCCCATGGGTCATTCCAGTTTCAGACAGTGCTTCCAGACAGAAGTTTTCTTCTTCTGCAAGTTCCTTTCTCTACACCTTCACACGTTGCTTGGTGTGCAGTCACACAGGGAGCTGATGTGATGACTCACAGCTGGCTCCTCACCAGCAACTCTGCATCCTTTTCAGAATCTTCACTTCCCAGGGTAGGGTTTCTTCATACAGTGGTATTCTGCATGTTTTGCCAGGCACTGAAACAGCTTTTAAGGCTTTAACTGGGGAGATGAGCAGAGACAAAGCTCTCTCTCTCTTGCTCTCTTGGCACTGCATTCTCATTACACAATCAACAACCAACAAATGGAAATACTTCAAGGAGAAGGATTTGGAGATTCACATCTCCTTTCAGCTCAGCAATCTCACTACTGATCTGTGGAGCTGGGCTGGCTTTTATTTGTCCTTTTTTCTTCACCCATGAATTTCCATTCCTGGTCCAGCAGCTCAGCTTCTGGATGAGAGACGATGAGTGCTCAGATCTAGGTTGACACACACTGTATGGTTAGGAAAATATTCTGTAACAAGGGATATGATTCCCTCTGTTTATAAATGCACTCTTAACTATTACCAAATGTTGGCTACATATAACAAAAGTAGGTCACAAGTAAGGTCACAAATTATGTGAATTGCCTGAAAAACACCAGTGCATGCTGTATTGATTCCAGCTTATTATTTGAAAAAGATGAAACACCTGTAAGAGAAGTAGAAAATTATGATAATTACCTGAGATGAACAGCGAGTCATGGAAAGTTTCTGCAAAAACTGCAGTACTCTCCAGCTTTGAGAATGGTTCCCACAGGAATAAATTTGAATCCATACTACAGAGACATCAGTATCAACATCTGCATAACTTTAAGTGTGTGAAAGTTCTGCAGGTTTTAATGAGATCTGATTGCTGAATATCAGAAGTGGGAGGGAAAGAAAAAGAGTGAAAAAAGTGTAAAACTTAAAAAAGATAAAGCAGTGAACTTCTGTAAGTTTACCTATAATATCACAGACAACCTAAGTGGATTACGCTATACACTGATTGACTGTAAATAAAATCAGATCCTGCTTCTCCAAGAAAACTCCAGCATCAATAATGTGAAATGAAAAAGACTTTTAATTAATTCATAATAAAATATTTTAAAATGAAACAATTATATAATATCAGATTATGAATATTAATTTGGAAAGCTATTTTTCATGGGAGGTACAGTATTCCCAAAGTAAACTGCAAAGTTATACATATTAGGTAAAAGTGATTCCAACACAAATGAAGGGAAAGGAGGTCTCTACCACTGG
>NW_010206557.1:17349-55009 GCF_000695765.1 Mesitornis unicolor
TCTCTAGAACTGGAGGCACAGGGCTGCCGTTGCCTGGTTTGAGCTCCCGCAGGCAGGGCAGCACGGGTGCAGGAACTGCAGGGGCAGGTGGGACAGGAGCTGAGCTCACAGTGCTGCCACGGTTTGTGGCTAGGGAAATTGGATGCGTCCTTCTTCAGCCGTCAACCATCAGTTTCCTACAGGGAGAGAAAGAGTTTAGGGGTCTGATAGATTAGCTCCTGTGAATTTCTCTACAGTGGTTTATACCCTCGTCTGACTGTCTCACCGGCTTGCCAGAAGTTACCATCCGTGTCACAATGGTAGCACAGGAGGACTTGAATTCATGTGTAGTGAGTCCTGTTTTATTCTGTGTCTTTGTCAAGACTGACTTTCCCAGATGATATAAGTTCAGATACTAGCTTGGAAATCAGTGTGGCTTGTGCTGCTACCTCTAAAAAGCCTGAGGTAACCTGTGATGCATAGGTGGGGTAGTGAGAAACATCTGAAGTCCTCAGATTTCATTTTTTGAACATGTTTCAAGGCAATGCTCCTTCCTCTTAGCAATTGCCAGCTCTAGTAAGCATCAAGTGAACAGTTTCAGGCCAGTTCCTCAAGTTGATATGACAACCTTGCTTGTACTATAATTGTCTGTGCTTCTTAATACTTATTTATAGATTGCAGGATAATGTGCTTACCCACTGGTAATAGATTGCTGTGATTCACAAAGGCAAATATTATAGAAGTAGGCAAAAGTTTTGAAAATTTATGAATGAAATAGAGGTCAATTCTCAAGCATTCTTAATAGATCACTTAAAAGATGGTGACATTGATTTTTGCTATGTATATCCCATTAGAAGTAATTGGGCCAGGAAGACATCCGTGCATCTACTATATTTGTATGACTTTCAGTGATGAAACTGGGACTTGGGTTCAGATTAGAGTGTTATTGGAAGTGCCTCTCCACCAGTTCAACTTCTAAGAACAGAAGAATAAATGTGGATTAATGTTTTGCAGTAAATCTCATGACATCTTTTTATTGATTTTAAAATTCTAATGATATCCAGGAAATGCAGATTCAGAAAAACTGCTGTGATGTAACAAAACCTCCTGTAAACATTACAGAACACATATGCATTAGTAGTTCTAAAGTTTTTTTTATTATAAAAAAGATACAGAATTTTTTATATTCTCTAAGTAGATTTTAATGGACCTTTGAAATACATTAAAGTGTTTTAGTCATCCAGTCACATTACAATTAATATCTTCTGCCTAAGGAACCAAATCCTGGTGGCAGATCATATTGCAGTAAGAGTGTGGTAGGTCTTTCAGCTATGTAAACCATCTGTGCCCTGAGTTCAGCAATACAAGAGACTATTGACCAGGTGCACAAAGGAGTGAGACATACTGCTTGACCATCACAGCCTGGTTTCCAATTTCCAGAATAGTGTTGTGTCAAAAATGCCAGCAACAAAAGGTGAAAGGCAGGAAGCTTTCAGGGAAAAATGAGACCTGGTGAAAGGAGTACTCTGTCTTTTCCCAGATGGTCCTATGCTGATCAAGATATCATCTTTACCTTCAGATGAAGCTATTCCTTCAAGACCTCGCCACAGCTCTCATGCATATGGGCTTTGCCCTAGAGCAGGATAAAATGCTTTCAAATGTAAAAAGAAAAGTAGTTTCAGAGTAATTAGCAGCTGCCCATCAACAGCTAAGAATCAGACCTTCAAAATTTTGTCTCTAGTTGTAAACTTTTTTAAGAAAAAAGAACATGAGAAAGTTTTGAAAATATTAATATGCTTTCAAGAGAAAGAACTCTTCTTTGGGTGAGCTATTTTGTCTCAGCTTTGCACAAATCATTAAAACAATGTTTGCATTTTGAAACTGAAGAGCTTTAAAACTAGAATAAAGAACTTTAAATAATCCACAAATGAAACAGAGTTATTCAGTCCAAATAAATAATGGATTTTTTTTTACTCTCAGTCACTAAATATATATGTGATTACTATAAAACTGTTGTTACTAATACTACTATATTATTAAATAAATATATTTTTAAAAAAAATACTTAGTCCTAGATCTGGAGAATCTTGGGTAAAAATATTCTGTTTTACTCTGGTCCTACACAGGAAGACCTTATGAAAGTACTGCTTCAGCTTGTTCCCAAATATGAGCAAGAATGTGTATCTTAGAGGTTTCTGCTCTTCTTCCAAGTAGATAATAGGATGTGTTGGCCCAAAACATGTGTTTTCACACATGACCTGTTAATATCTGCTTCAACTATTCTGTCTAGTGGAATTTTACCTCTATTGTCTTCTCCAATCTCAAATGTCATTAACCCAGTGAGGGTTACCTGTTATTCATGTGCTAGTGCTTCAAGGTAGGATATCTACTGTGCAATCCCATACATCCTGCTCAATTTGCAAGGGCTGGCCCACAGCTTCTAGACTAAACCCTATTAATTTTTTCTCTCTGAAAGGCAAAAATGAGAAAAAATATGGATTTATTTATCTGTTATTTTGATACTCCAGATTTTGTGACTTCTATCTTCACATGTGATACATCATCCAGGTAACAGCTGAATGGCAGTAGAGGTGATTACAGCCAGGAATTGCCTTCCTACTGGTGACTTTTATCTTTCTGCAGAACTTAAAAGTGCATTGGGGGCTGTCAGCCTTCCAGTTCTTTCTTACCCTTGTGTCCAAACTCCTCTGAATTAGTAGGTATACACTTACAAATGTAATGTCAAAGAAAATAGAAAACTAGTGAGTGGAGTCATATCTAGTGCCATTTTAATATTTCTGGGTCAGCAGCTTATCTTTGACACAGAGCAGGATCCTCTTACACCAGCCCTCTCATAGTCTCAGTCTCCTCCCTAATCCTTCTTCTGTTGTCAATCTTTCTTCCTCTTATTTCAATGCTTTTGTTCACATTGCATCCATGTTTAGGACCTTTTCCCCATCTTGCTGTCAATCATCCAGTCTCTTTTTGTCTGTCTTACGAGAGTCAAATGTGTTATTAATTCAATGAGCACACACAGTCTCTGTCAAAGAGAAAACCCTGGGCTTATGATCTGCACCTCAGGCAGAGCCTATAACCTGTCTCAGTCATCAGCATTACAACCATAACAATAAATTCCCTATATCAAGTAATTTCTATTAAGAAGGAGGCTGTTTTGTTTTTTTCTTTCTTTTCTGGAAAGGTGTTAACATATTATTGCTGTTATCATGCAGAAGACAACTTGTTTATTGCTAATTAACCACCTACAGAGAAGACGCTTAACCTGAACTATAACTTTCAAGGGAATAACCAGAGGCTGAATTTATCAGGCGTCTTAATAGGTATTAAGTACCTACATTTACTACTGAGCAGTAGCAAATTATTTCAGAAATGCCCTGGGTGAGAGAAAATAGTTTTGGAAAACAGAATGTTAATTAGAGTCATGAAGTTCAGGGCCAGATGTTTCATGGCAGGGAATCATGCTGTGTACATGGTTAGGGATGGGAGCTATGTGCTGTGAATCTCTTTGTGTAAATGACAGGATCCAGAAGCTCATAGAGGTGGACTACTACTCCAACAGCAATGGTGAATCCATTGTCCTTAGCTTTGCGAGTTGTGGAGTGTTTGGGTTGTCCTGGTGATGTGATGTTGCACGAGGGATGTTGACAAAAGCATTTCTTCTTTTTTTGCCATTTCTTGGGCTTTTGCCATTGAGTGAAGACACTGAACCTATAACCTGTATAATATAATCTTATTGGGAGAGCAGCTGGTATTGATATTCAAGAACATGACTGCTAATGTCAAAGCCCAACCTTTACTTTTTCTCCAGTTACAGAACATTAGTAATCCTCATAATTAGGAATAGTTCTCATAATCAAATGATTTATAGTTCAATGTTGTCCTACAACACTTTTGTACCCCAACCTTGTAACCAAGAGAAATCTTTCTTATGCCTGCTCTCTTTGTCTGTAAGGGTCATAATTTAGACGGCAGAATGCAAAATAACCCTGCAAATGGCACTACTCTTCAGTGCTCTTTTACAAAAGAGAAGAATCCTTTTCCAACAACAAGGCTCAGTGTCTTCAGTGGTGTTTGCATGTGTAATTTTGTGCTTCATTGCCCCTAATGTGCACTTACAAGGTATTGTTTTTGAACACTGCTATAACTGATTGGAACACAAACCACTGGGTTTATCACCTCATGGACTTGGATTTGTGTCTTATCCTTACACAAATGCATATGAAAAGCTTTGCTTACTGCACTACATATTGCAGGTTACTCCCCAAATGTGCAATACATAATTCAACAGAGTATGGTGTGGTTGTCAGCTTTTCCTCAGAAAGAAACCAGCTGTTTAGAAGACTGAAGCAATAAAGCATTTTTGGAAAAGCTTTCCCTCATGGATTTTTACAGTTCCTCTCAGCTCAGATTACCAAGACAGATATAACAACCTATTTACAGAATATCTGGACTTAAAGCCAAATGAGGCTTTCTGCCTCCACTGACTTTCCCCACTCTTTGCTTGACATTTCATACATCTATAACATGTATACCTAGAAGGCATTTAGAGTATACCTTCAATATCGCACCAGGAAGGAAGCCCTGGTCCCCAGGGCCTTCTCTCACATCTGTACTATTTAATGATGTTGCCTTCTGGAAAAGACTAGCTTGTTGAAGTGGTGTATTAATGACACAAATCTTTGATGGTTACAGCACAGCCCTTTCATGTCTCTTTGCACATTAGCCTTCCTCATTCACATAATTTTCCACATTTTTGTCCCACCATAGTGTGTAGTGATATACTGTCCATGTCTGTGTTCCATGCTGGGTTTTCCCGTGTCCGGACACTTCATGCCACTCATACTGAAAGGCTTTCTTTAGTGCTCTTCACTGTTGAAATATGGCTTCAGAACAGGGTTAGCAAAGTACAACCAGAAGTACATTGTTCTAACCCTCATGGCCATCAAATCAGCTGCTAAACACAACATACACAAATACGACATATAAGATATAAACATGCCCTTCTGAAATCTTCCTCACAGAAACTGTCTAAAATATTGATAGACTTCTTTACCCTCCAGCTCCTCCTCCATAAAAAATACAGAAATATGAATTATGTTTCTATTGAGTTCTCCTCTCACAATTCCCTATTATAAAACACCACACAGATAAAGCGTAAATTAGTTCTCTCAATCCTCATAACTATTAAAAAGTAAATACGTTAATTCACATCTGTCTTCCCTCACGCACCTCTGGAACAAACCATGGTATCTCTTTAAAGCATCCATTACACTTGTCAGCCCAGTCTTTCTAATCTATAATGTCTGTAGGGTTGCAACAGGGTCAGGCATGCAAAATGAAAACCCTCTGTAAGGTCAAACAGTTAAATTCCCTATGCAGTCAGACAGTACTTTTTAACAATTGCTCTCCTCCCATACCTTTGTTACCTAGATATGAAACACTAAGACAATCTGTCCCCTCCACATTGTGCCTGTAACAGAGAAAGATATGAAAGGACCCCAGCCTCTGATGGGCACATCATTTAGAATGACAAAACCATCATCAATCATAAATATATTTCAAAATATGTATACATGGAATAATTTAAACGAGAAGCCAGTCTGATGCAACCTGACCCTAGTTTAAAGACAGGCCTTCTCCTGCTCACTGCTGTGCTGAAGAGGTTTCTTGTTGACACAAAGTAAGTTTTTTTTAAAAGAGGTACATATGCCTCCTCCTTCTCTGGTCAAGGCTGCCTTATTGGTAAGTTGATCTATGGGGCAAAGAGGTAGCATCTTCTTTGGTGGTAGCAGTGGTTAAAGAGACCTCTTTTGGGAAAGTAGGGACTGGAGAAAAAAGGACTCAACATAAGAAAGGCTGTTGGCTCCTTCTGTAGCTTCCTACTTGAGTTGCAGAAAAAAAATAGTAAGAAAGATAGACTATGGACAGTCCTCTGCTTCTTTTTAAATGGGATAGTGAGATGCATCCTCTCCACACAGTTTGTGCTGTGGCACCTGAGCTATGTGTTGATGAGCTTTTAGGATCTGTGTACCTTGTGAAGTACATCCTCCAGAAGAATTTACCTGGATAGTGATGGTCATATTGTTCAGGCTGGGTAGCAACTACCAAGGGAAATGGCAGTCACGGTCAGGATTTCACCTTCAGATGTATCTGTGAAATTGCCAAAAGCAAATACATCAGCTAGAGACACGCAAGATGTTGCACTGTTGTCTATACCCAGGCCTTCCAGCAGAGTTTGTTCCCTTGGATCTGCAGTAAAACTTCATAACTTTGTGCATGCGTACTTGAATTAGATTACTTTTTGGCAATCCCAGGAGGACTGCTTATGGAAAGGCCACTGTTGCTGCTCAGAGCTTCTAATTATATTGGTGATAGCAACACTACATATCTAACAGACCCTTTGGTGATTTCTGGAGATCATGTCTGGGAAGAAAGCTCATGGAACAGATCTGTAGGAGGATTTACGGATTGCATCCATCTTCCCTTGCTTGAAGACTGAGTAAACTGAGATAGCAGGAAGCTGCCAGAGTCTGTGAGTTCTGGTGAGAAGCCCTGGCTCCCAGACATTGGAGTGACAAGGAGAGGCACTCCTTTGTCAGCTCTAGTCTCAGAAATCAGACATCTATTGCAACCTTGCATAACGTAGGTATGTGCTGATCTGTCCCAGGTCAACAATTAACACTGTTTGTCATATATTCAGACTTCTTTTTCTAAAATTTAAATCAGCTTCACTAGATAACAAGATGACTGAGAGCTGCAGAGCTGGATTTGTATTTTTCTTCCTTGGCTTGATCCTGACCTGGCCCCTGTGAGTAGACATAAATTCCTCGTCATCTTGGTTCTTGATCCTGTGTTAGTTAATCAACAGGGCTTCTCAATAGTGAAAGTCAAGGTGGCTGAGTAAAGAAAAGACACCTTAGCAACCCTCTAGAGTTGTGTTTTTGTCTCCGTTTAAGGGTCAGAGAGAGAGAGAGCAGGATTTTCTCTCTATTGCCTCTACCCCTCCCAGGGGGAGGATTAAGAGAAGGGAATAGAGAGAATGATGATGATGATGATGATGATAATGATAATAATAATAATAATAATAACAACAACAACAACAAAAAATTGCTCCGCACAAGGTTGGAAGTTAAAACTGTAACAAGTTTAATGAAAACAACAGGGGAAAGGAAAAGGGAATTAATAAGGGACCAAGGATATTTATATACAAAACCCGATCCCAGTAGTCCTGAGTGCAAATGTCTGAGCAGTGCCTCGTGGCCGCTGCGACTGCTGTGACTCGTCACCAGGGACCACAGTGGTGCCAGGAGCAGATGGTGGTGGATGCTGCCGAGCATGTGGAGCTAGGCCCAGCCGTCTCGAGATGCGACAGAAAGCAGCCCAGGAAAGCCAGGAAAAGCCCGCGAAAACCTCGGTTTTTATAGACTGTGGCTGGAAAGGGGAGGGAACAGTACTGATCTCTGACCCTCCAGGGTCCTACAGACACCACCTGTCCTTCCTTTTCAGGCTGGTAACCCTTAAACCATAACAGTTTTTAAATCATGGAATCTGTCATAAGTGTTTAGGCCTATGGGGTATATTTTTGCGGGGAGCACAGGAGAAGTCAATGTTTGTGAGGTTAGGGTTAGAAGACACTCAGGAGAAGGATGTAAAATCTAGTGACACCTAAATCTAAGTTGTCTCTAGGAATTAGTATTTAGAGTAATTATTGTCTCTTCTGTACCCTGTTTTCCTCAGGGAGATAACTACTTTGTTTTCCTCTGTGTCATTTTGGAAGTGAATAAGGATTTCTGCCATGTAGGAGATGGTAGGGAGCAAGACACCAAAAGCAAAAATGGAATGAGCGAAATGGAGGTTTAGGCTCAGCATTACCCTCCTGCATGTGGCTGTGCAGAAGATACTAAAGCATTCACAGTATCTTTACCCCTTGCTTATAGCCTGCTGTTTATAGCATTCACATGGAACATAGAAAATAAAGGTTTAATCCCCAGTGAAAGGAACTAAACCCAAGTCCACCACATACTATACAAGAAGTCTGGCATCACTGAACCTTTCCTTGAAATAAGGGCTCACTTTAATATTTGTTCAGAATAACAGTTTGTCTCTGTCATGGAGTATCAGGTGAATCCTCCCAGACAACACAGGCAGGGAAGACCCTGACATAACCTAGCACAAAAAAAGCTGTTTGGCAGCATTATGGTTTGTATGTACATGGGGACAGAACTACATGCACCTGGTGATTCATAAGTCAGAAAACTAAGAAACCCACAGACTTCACATTAGACAACAATGTCAGAGGACAGTAATGTCACAAATCTACCTTATAACTGTCTCAGGGACATGGGAGGGTACACAGGACTGAGGGTGTAGTTGCATGAACTGCTCTCTTCCATGCTCCAGATGAACTTGCAGCAAATCCAGACTGATATCCGTTGTTGTGGCATGGAGGCAAACAACATCATAACCTTTCATCATGGAAACACTTCAGTTGTGCAGCATTGGGCATGGTATATGGTGTGTTTGTGTTTTGCTTTTCTCAGCCATAAAAAGGCAAATACAGTTGAAAATTAAATGTATAGGACTTACCAAGCTGTTGGATCACTGCAGTGGTTAATTAGTAAATGTTTGTACAATGTTTTTACTGAAGATGTAAAATATCAAACATTATTGTTGTTAAGATACATTGAAATTCCTATTGTTCTAATCTTTACCCACACCCACTTACAGTGATTAGTTTTTATCAGTCTTCAATAGCAGATAGCACATCCTGAGATATTGCTGCCAGTTTTAATATATCAGTAGTCAGACAGGCTCATCAATTACCTCAAAATCAAACAGCTTAACAGAAAAAAACAGAAGTAGCAAGATTTGATCTGAATCCATCCAATCAGACCTTATCTGGAAAAGACATCCAACTTTAATATCTGCCAGGACTTCATCTCTGTTGCTGGCCAGGTTGCTCCTGGAGGGATATATAAGAAAAAATTTTGCTTTTTGTTGCTCCATACAGTTCCATTGACTTTAATGGGATTGGAAAGATTACTTAAGAAGAGAATGTGTTTTGCAACTCTATCTTTCTTCCATTAGCAGGCCATATGACTTTAATAAAATATGAGGTGAAAATTCTTTGAGAATGACAAAGCACCTGGATATTCTCAAACTGTTTTCTCCACCTGGCTGATTTGTTACCCATTCTCCTCATACAAATAATACAAATGGTGAAGGGATGAACGTGGCACTGTCTGTGGACTCATGATTTGCAATATCTACTACTAACTTATTGATGTTAGAATTATCACTTTATGTTAAACGAAAATGGTGGTTTTTACCACATCTCTTTTACATCCATCAGCATGTTACTGCTGATTTCCCCTCTTGATTTCAGTTTTTGAGATAGTTACTGCATTTCTTCTAGTTCAGATTCATGATTTGTGTGCATACTATATGCGTATACAAATTTTTGTTCTCTTTTGCACTGTGTATGAGTCATAAAACACCCTCCACAACTCTGGAGAATAGCTTGTACATCTTACTATCCACTTACTAACATTTCTTTTTCATTAAGGTCAGATTAAACAAGGATTCTCTGAAATAAAATTCAGTATCAGAGCATAGTTTATGTATAAAGCTATTCTAAATCAAAACTACAGCAAGAATACTATGTTAATACTGAAAACTGAAAAATGCATTTGCAGTATGAAATTTCTCTCTCTTTTTCTCAGTTTTCCCCTCCCGTCTGCTCCCTGCTCTGCTTTAAAGAAAAGTGCCACAGAAGACTTTTCAGCATTCGGTTTGTAGAATCTCATAAAAACAATGTTATTGAAATTCTCCAGGCACAGCTTGGCTGCAAGATGTAAATAATGTTCTGATACTGATATCCAGAAGCTCACTAAAAGCATTAAAATTGCAACTTAACTGTTTTCTGTGAGGGGAAAAAAAAAAAAAGAAAAAAGGTGGATATATAATTCAAGAAAGGATGAGCATTATTACAGCCAGCAAGTCAAATCTTGCAAAGCTTCTTCCCTGAAAGACAAGCTTAAGCTTGCCTGAGCATTTCCCCAACCATGATTTATGTTTGAATTTACTACGTGTTGGCAAGAGTTTGCAGTCTGTTCAGCCCAAGCTCAGGCTCAACTACCAATGAAAGAAAAATAAATACTGCAGGGTAAACCCTGTATTTACTGGAGGTCAAAGAACTGCGAAGGAATAAGAACAAGTTTGTTATGTAATTATTCATTATATAATTATTTTTATTGCTTACACTTGCTGACCATTTACATTTCCCTATTCAGGAAAGATGTAGTATGAAAAGCTGGGTGAGTTTGCCTCTAAAGAAGAAAAACGTCAACATAATCCAAAATAGCTCTCTATAGCAAATTAAGAGTTACCACAATTCAGCTGTTCACAACTGTCCTTCAGTTAAAATGTAGGAATGTTAATCTGAGTGTTGACAGTCCATTTCTGTGTGAAAGAAGACAGATTTTGTTCAACCATCACTGCAAGACTGATTGTACCTATGGATGTTACTGTCTTACTCTAGTACTCCTGTTTTAGAGGCAAACTCACCCAGCTTTTCATACTACATCTTTCCTGAATAATGGAAACCTTCAGTGATTTTCTCCTTCCTTTTATCCCCTTTCACACTTCTGATTGTTCTATGTAACTCATGTGAGCAGCAAGGGAGAACTATGTTTGACTGTTTCTCTTCACTGTACAAACAAGAGCCCTTTGCTACAAGCTCATCTGAGGCTGATACAAGTCCCACCAGATGTGTTTGCACCTCACATATAGGAAGTCTGAGCAAAGATTTCCAGTGACCGTGTCTGTCCTTTGGTAGGTAACGGGGACCTTTTTAAGGAGGGATTCAGACCAACTTGTGATGAGCAGGTGATAAAGCTGCCATCAGATCAGGCACAGAGTAGCAGAGCGTGTGGGCGTTCCTCAAAGTGGACAAACTGAACTCAAACTTTTCCCTTGGGATCATGAATCAGCCTTCATGGTCAGCCCTGGGGTTGTCCCATGAGGTGGGCAATGTGAACAGCCTCCAGCTGGGCTTTGCTCAGCTATGTGAACCCAGGCATTGCTCCCAGGCAGGCCTCTGCTCTTGTGTAGGTTTTTCCTATGCAAGCATAACGAGGAGACTGAACATTGTGCACATTGTCAAGGATAAGGGGTTAATGCAGAGTTTCCTATCTTTGCAAAGAACTGTTTATCCTGTAAAACCAACTGGTTTAGCAGAAGTTAAGGAGCAGATATCATACTGTAAACAAATTGGTTTAATTTACTCTAGAATTTTTTGGGAGGGTAGTATTAACAGAGTGGAATTTTTCATTCACAATAGAAACTGGAACAAGGTCTATGGTTTTATTTCTTGAAGCAGATATGTTTTACAATTAATCATTTCTGAAACCAGACATCACTTTAATTAAAGAAGAGAAAAAGCATTGAACGTTTCCTTGCAACTGCCCTTGACATTGTAAGGGAAGAGAAGAAGAAGAGGTCTTCTCTCAATATCCTTTAGTTACATCATTGATATTATTTTTCTTCCTGCCATTGCTCTAATATTAGCATGTGCTCATTGCTTGTTAGCAGCATATCAATACAAAAGCAACAGCCCTCACCAGTACCTAATAGCACTAAAACCAAATAAACCTTGAAAATTTAAGATAATAGCAGAAAAAGTGTGCATATCAGTTAAATGTGTTTATTGTGGGTGTACTAACTTTTCTTTTTTTTTTCTTACCAATCTGTATTTGTGGTTTCTGCTGGACCACCAGCATACTTCCTCTTTGTTTTTCTTAAACTTTCTTTCCCCTTCGAGTGGGCCCAAACATAATTCTTTTCAAGAATCTTCAAGCACCATTCTTTCACATCTGAAATTCAGTATCTGAGTTATATCCTGGGATTGCAGTGGTATTATATTGTCAACAGGGCTGCAGCTGTTGCTATCATGCGTAACACGTGTTTAAAGTCTTTTTGGCGGGTTCGTATATTTTTTCTTCCAGTTTTTTGGTTTTTTTTTTCTTTATCTTTTAATGGTTTATTGGGAGAAAACTGGAGTCCTCAAAACACTGAAAATAGAGATAGAGGGCCTTCAGATGAAAATAAATGGCACTTCAGTCCAGCTTTCAGTGGGCAAAGATCCACATTAAAAAAATCTCACCATCACCATAGCTGCCTCACTAAGAAAATGTAAAAAGGACTTGAATGACCCTGGAGATGAACTGTGAACATATCATTAATGAGCCCAGCTGAAATGCTCAATTTGAAAGCACATCACAGCAGTTGGATGTTGACATTGCATCTTTGTCCTCCTTTGAATTTATCCCCTCCCGTTTTTCAGTAAGCAGGCAACCACTGTCCATGTCATGCCACCAACCAGCACTGCCGTGACACAGAGTTTGTACCTGGGAACTCGCTCAATTTCAAATGAGAACTAGTACAGGTGGAAGTGTCCCCAAAACCAAGATAAGGATCCATTAAAGTACTAAGCAGATGTGAAACAAGGATTAGAGGATGACTTCAGATAAAGACAGCGAAATTTTCAAACAGCAAAACAGTGCTGTTGAAGCGTCTTTATCCTTCTTACAGCAAAGTTAAGCAGTTTTCAACACAGAGACTACTAGTGGCCTGGAAGTGATTTCTTGTGAGGTGTGAAAATTAAGTAAGAAAAAGACATTATCAGAAAGCTTATGCTTGCTCTTCAGGGATTCATGCTTAGAAAAAAGGGTCTTTTAGTTGAAAAAGACAGAAATGACTGTTACTGAGCATAGAGTAGATGAAGTACTGCTATTGTGAGGCAATAAGAAAAGAAGCCTCTGGTCAAATTTTCCTTTATTTTCTGATGTGTTTAGTTCTGGTTGTAAGAATTTCTCCCTGGTGGGGAGAACACTTTAGCGGAACTGGTCTATGACTGGTGAAAATGACAAGAAATAAATTATTATTTTGCAGAAATGTGATGATAGACTTGAAATCCTAAAGTCAGGTGACTGAATCATAATAAAACAGTAATGGAGATGTGACTGTAACCCACAGCAGCTTGTGAAAAACAAACACAAACTTAAAGAACATCTACCTTTCCAAATTCCGTTTTTTTTTAAACTGTGGTAAAACCAGAATAACTGTTTAATCACAAGTTATGTTGAATCTCAGTCTAAGTGTACAAAAACAGTCTAACTCCCTGTATCAGCAAAAATGTACATTAGAAAAGAAACACTGTAACATCTGATCTTCTATTTCTTTTCTCCCTGTTAGATAAAAATTCCAAAGGAATTCCAGAAGGCAGTGCAAGAGTTCTGTTGTGATCTCTGACTTTCCAAAAGCTACCAAGCAATATCATTTGACTAAGGAGGCTCTGAGGAGGAAGGCTCTAATGAACACTAAATTAATTTTTAAAAGGCTTACAATAGAGCGGCAGTTCCAAGGCACTTAGAATAATAACAAGACACTTAAAAACAGAAGCAGTTATTTGCAAGCTGTGCAGGTGGATGAGTGAAACTGCACGAATGCAGCTGTATTTTGAAGAAAAGGTCTAACCACAGATCTAATCCAGAAGTCCACTGCTCTGTTTGGATTTCCTCCAAACACAGTTCACCTGTGGTGTCTACCCCAGGCCCACCAATGGACCACAGAAAAGCAACACTTAGGGATAACAAGCATGTGCTTATTTATTAAAACAAACAAACACACACACAAAATGCAACCAAAAATACAAACAAAATCCCAACATTATTTGAACCATCTAATTGTATTTCAAATTAATATATCTAACCACAGGACTGTATTTTTGCTGCTCTCTGCCAGCTTGAAAATGCATCTTCTATTTATGGACCCTGTCTGCCCAAAAATTTTGCATTTCACACCAGTTTGCAACCTCCTTGGAAGAGAGCTTGTGACTTTGTCTTTGCTGAAAGAGATTAAAAATCCACACAACTGGGATTCTGATTGGGCTTTTGTGGTCAACAACTGCATTAGTAATAACAATGTATAAGTAACAGGAACTGCACTGGAAGCTAAACTCTTTTTTTGGTGCTTCCTTTTAAAAGAAAACTGGAATAGTTAGGAGCCATGAAACAGTTTATTGACATATATTCACAAAAGTCCCCGTAGAATAATATTTAGGAAAATGGACATATTGTAATTGGTCAGTAATGATATACATTTTACTTTCATTGCAGCACTGGTGATGGCAATGTTGGACAAGGGTGATGTTTCAAAGAGCAGACTATGTCTCCTTATGGCTTTGAAAGCTGGAGTCAGGAAAATTAAGTTCATGGTTCAACAGGCAGAGCTGTCTTGGTCTCCATCCACTTTTCAGCTTTTCCAATGAATTCTGCCAAATAGGTAAGAGAAAACTAATATTTTTGAAACCACTGACAACTAATGTCTAAATGTAAGTGTAGTATCATATTCAAGCACTTTATTTTTTTCTTTCACATTTCACTTTCTGCATGCAAAGTAATTCACCAGGAGAAATGACCGAAACAATGGAAAATGAACATCAAGGAGCAATCTTACACTGAGCCTGCCTTGCAGCCAAAAACATAATTGGTCTTTTCTGTGTCTGATTCTTTGAAACTTGGCACTGTCTAATTGCAATCTGGTTTTTTTTCTTGCAGTTAATATTAATATAATTTCTGAAATCAAGGTAATAGAGGACATGCATCTTTCTTCCAAGCATTATACCTCAAGGTATGTTTCTATCTTTACTGACATGCCTAGCAAATAATCTTTCCAATCAGCTTAGTCTAGAGCTTGTATGCAAAGACTTCAACAAGTAGAATGACAATAAAAGGGGAAGTGATCAATTGGAATAAAACTGAAACATATTGTATGTATGAGGTGTTTTCTGCACAGGCTTAAACCCACAGGGGTCTGTCTGGAAAAATAGATGGAAATGAAAAGAATGGCTTAGGATAGCCATATTTCATTAAAGACTTAAGGGTCTCAAGAAAATAAGACTGGCCATGTTGAGCCAGAACTAGAACCCATCCACTCTAGGAAACTGCTGTTGACTGTCATTAGTAGTGCTCAAGGAAAGGTCAAATCTCACCCTTGGATTCAGTAGCCACCAATGAACCTGTCCTCCGTAAATGAGCCTAGTTCTTTCTTAAAAATATTTATGCATTGGGCTTTCACCAAAACTTCTGGCAATGAGTTCCACAATTTATTTATCTACTGTGTGAAAAAGTACTTCTTTGGTTTGTTTTCAACCTGTTACCTGATAATTTCATTTACTGCACCTGTTTTTTTGACAATGTCAAAACTATTAGCTTTGCTATTTTTATTTTTTTTTCTGAATCAGCTGTTCTCAAAACCAGTTTGGAACTGGGTAGCAAAGGTGTTTCAACACAGACAAATAAAATAACCCTGCCTGAATTGGAAAAAGTGCTTTTTCAGAGGTAACAATTTGGGGGAGGAAAGTACTTGGACTAATAACCAGAATAGTATGGAAGGAATTTGACAAGACAGAAATGCATTCCAGTTGCCATTTTGAATTCCCTATCTTGTTGCATTTTTCTTTAAGAATTTTATTATTGTCAGTTGACATGAACAATGTCCTTTAGTTTCAAGGACACTGGGTGATCACTACATACCTACAGACTGCTGGAGAGTTGCCTGATACCAGGAAACAAAATGACTGAATATCATGGTTTCACATCTGATATGGGTCTAGTCTAAAGGAGAGAATTCAAAAGTTTTGACTGCCACAACATGTCCTGATATTTGACAAGATTCATGGAGAGGAACCAAAGGGGAGGGAGGCAGCAGCTAGATATGTTAGCAGAGCAGCAACATGCAGTGAAGTGTATTGTAAACTTATGCCTGTGATAAAGGAAATTTTTATCTCCAATGTGGGTTACTGTGAACCTCAATACAGTTAAACTTTCAACTTATGCTCATTTCCTAAGATACAGTAAGGAAGAAGAAACAGACTCTAATGAATTTGGTGCCTGACACATGTAACATATGACGGGATTTTTCATATTTACTCTTTCAGTTTATAGTCCTGAAGACCGTATGTATTGAATGAACTGCTGAGTACAGCAAATGCTGCTCAAGGAGCTGTTTGGTTTAAAACAGAGCTCTTGGATTTTGCTCAGTCTGCTTTTTAAAATAATTTCGAAATACATTTTTTTGCAACGTTTGTAATTTTTATTTTGCTTTTTTTGTTTGGGATACTTTTCAAAGGAATTCACAGATGTTCACTGAGAGATCATTAAGTATATTATTGTCTCAGGAATATATAAATGTCAGTGATATGAGTACCTGGGTAGAGACAGAACAGCTAAATTTCAATGCTGATTCTCAGTTGTGTGGGAAAGACTCATAGTATGTAAAATTACCTGCTGAAAAGTTAAGTGTCTGATCTGTGCTTCTTATTCAAGATGCACACAGTAATCTTTGCAGAAAGACAGGCACATTTGGAAGCAAATTCACTCATGTGTTTTAAGCATGTATCTTAGGATGGGTTAAACTGCTTATTTAAAAGGCCCTTTTCTCTTCACCAGTATCATGGTGAACCCAGGCCACCAGCTTTGGATGAAGTTGAATAGCTAAAGGTACTTAAGGTGACTTTTGCCCCTTTATCTAATTTCTCCCAGCTCTGCTTTTCCTTACCAAGGACTCTTAGAAGACGAAATATTGAAATCAAATCAGTGAAACAAATAAGAAATTCAGTTTGTGTACAAGTCCCGTGTCAACTGCATTTATGAATGTCCTTTATATTAAGCATCTTTTTTATCACGACCTTTAAAAGCTAGGAAGAAATCCACAAAGAACTGGCTACCATCTTATTTTGCATGTTACACAAGGAGAAATTAAACAAGTGGACGAGTTTCAGTTCTGTCCTTGTGCTATAAGACAGCTTAAAGTCAAGACACATATCACTTCAAAATCCATAATCTCTTCTAAAGAGTTCAAACCTGAGGTTTTGAAAGGCCTGAATGATCTCTGACTCATAAAACAGGTGACCGCCATGGCAGTGGTCATTGTGGAAGCCTTCAGGGAAAGTACAGATGATATAGATCTATTTATAACAACCTCTACCTGGTTGCTCCATCACTGGAGGACAGACTTTCTCTCAATAGTCCATGGAAGAGGTTAAATAGAAGTCTTAAAATGCTGAAACAATGCCTTCATTAAATATGTTTCTCATGCATTCTGTTTGGGTGAGGTTTTCTTCTTGTCAAAAAGAAATATCTTAGAGATGTTACAAGCACAGTGATGTCAATAAGTACACCCAAGGCAGATGTACCTCTGTAAAACTATAAGAAAGGACTATTTTCATGGAAATACTGCATCTACATTTAGCTCTACTCATAAGTCATAGTTCTAGGAAACTAATGCAATATCCCAGAAGTAGCCTTTTATAACTAATGACAAGGCAATGTACCTTGAGAGTAGCTTTATTATATATTTTTCATCACAGAACTGAAATGGTTTCTCTCCTATTTCAGTAATTCCATCTCTCGAATAGAAAGCACAGCCTCATTTCTAGGGAAAGCAGTCTAGGTGAGTTATCTATGCAATTATTTATATTTTATTTCTGTCAGCTCAGGCATGGTCCTCTCCCAGACAAAAGCTACTGCAGGGCTCCTTCTGCTTCCCTTCTAATAGAGCAGAAGCTGCCACATGGACACCACCACACAGCATCACCATCCGCACCAAATTCCAGGAAACTGCAAGCTAGAAATGTCTGGAAATGTGCACTGTGTGCTATTAAGAGCAGGACTTCTAATCATAGCATTAAAAATGGATTCTGCAATGCAATCCCAAAGGGAATTTGCTGTACACTTTTTGTTCATCACTTTGAAGACAGGAATATCATTACTGTACCCAGCCCTTCACAAACAGTCGAGCAGGAAAAGAGGGGGTGGCAACAGAAAGCAGCTACACAAAGTGTAATAGTTACAGACTCAAGCAGACTATCAACAGCTGCAAGGTTAATTACAGATCTTACCAAAATATATTAAAAAAAAAAAAGAAAATGAAAAGAAGGGAAATTCTAAGCTTCAGAAATAAAAGATAAGAAATTCTTTAGAGTAATTATATGCTGCTGAGGCCTTATGGTAATCGTAATGAAAAACATCTGACTGGATTGATGCTGGAAGAGAAAGTGACAAGAGGAATACAGGTTGAATAAAATAATTAAAATCAGCTATCTTGGGTGAGCTGTCATTCAGTCTTGGGAAGAAAAGAAATGCTAATAATTAATAGGATCTTTTTAAGATTTTTTAATAACATTCTTTTATACACAGGTAGCACTCCAGTTTGTCAGCCAAGAGCATCAGACACAGAAGTACCAGACAACCAAATGCAGTAAAAGTGGGGAGAAAATAAAAGCTTTTGGGCGATAGTGTTTGACCTCAAAAGAAACCATCAAGGCATTCAGGCAGGAGTTGTTTGGAGAAAGCTTTGTGGAAAATCACTGACTCTGCTTTGCTTTTTGGAGGAAATTATAGCAAGGAGTAAAAGTTATTTCAGACTGACAGACACCAAATGTCAGCAATCATGATATAATCGGTACAGGCTTTATTATATTTAAGTGGATTGAAAATCTGCAGATTTCAGACAGCTTCAAAATCTAGAGGAAGAGTGAGCCTAAAAGACAGTCTTATGAATATTACATATACACTCTCTGTGTAGAGTTGCGCACATTTTTATGTGCAAAATTATCTTGCAACTGTCTCAGCAGCTTCTTCTTTAGTGGCTCCTTTGCACTGAATGACTTTCTTCAGTTGGCTTGCAATACCTCTGTGCGCTCTTCTTTCAAGTCTTCATATAAACCCACTTCTTTGTTTCCGACACAGCCCGGCTCTGTAATGAGCTCCAGAGAAAATACACTTTGTCAGTCCAGAAAAATCACTGAAGTCACTGTGCTCAGACAAGTTCAAGGCAACTGCTAAATATGAAAGAAATGCTTTTTGAGTTGTTTTTTTTCCTTGTAATATAAACTAGACTGTGCTAGAAAACTGTATTACGTGAGGGACGGTAATCCTATCTGCCTTAAGCAACTGCTGGGACAGGCAGTCCTTTTTCTCTCCACAGATAAGGCTTGCTGAGGCTGACACACACCCCAGACATGTGATGTGGGGTGACTGCACTGCTGTGTAATATACAGCCGTGTTACATCTGTCACAGCTATCACAGCTACAGCACACCTCAGCACAGATGCCGTTAATTTTAACTCTACACCTGCAGCACACCCAATCCCTTAAAAGACCCTTTAACAAGCTCTTTCCTTCCAAATCAGCAGACTTCCAACTCAGCCATAACTTATTACGTTGGCAAGTTTTCTAAGGAGATATGAGAGGAAACTGAGGGAAATAATTATGGTCCTGCCCACAGGAACGTGTCGTATGGTTTGTGACAGTCACTAATGGCAGGTGTATATCTGTGGGTGGAAGGAGAATGGATACTTATTCATTACTGGAGTAAGCTGCCTTGGATATAATGGCTGTCGCTAATGATGCCTATTTTAAGGTTGTTTGATAGTTCCCATCAAGTACAGAAAATAGTAAACTCTACTAGTTTTCTTCATTGGAAGGGAGTGGGGTGAGGGAGGAGTGAATGTCAGAGAGGCTTTAATCATCTTTGAGAACTAAGCTGGGGAAAAATATTTTGTTCCCCATGCTGAAAATCACTGCTGAGTATTTCTTACACCATTATGATTCAGAAAATTGACAGAGGCCATCTTTGTAAAAAAAGTGCTGTTTACTGTTAGTGAGAGAAGCCAATCAAATATCTGCAAACCCTAAAAACATGTAAAACTCACAGGTTGGTTATGATCTGTAGCTAAATATTTCTGAAAACAATACTATCGTTCAGCATGCTTGACCAGGCCGCTTTAGTGGTGACCGGAACGTGTCACCATGTGAGCATGGGCTCCTCTTGCACAAGTGTAGGCTATGCAAATATACCATGTCAGCTCTTGCTGACAACAGGATGGCTATGTGTCCTCCTTGCTAAAAGGTGGAATATATTCCCCTTCCAACCAAGAACTACAAGAATGGCTGGATAGGAAAAAGCTGATGAAAATATGCTTTGTCAATATACTTTTTTTTAATTAAACCATTTTGCAGAGCTCACTGCAGCTCTCAGTGGAACTGGTTCACCACATGGGTGTCAAAACCTGTTTTACTCTGATCTCCAGCTTGCTTGCCTCTCCCTGGTGTGGGAAGAACAACACTATTTGACTGGCCTCCCCTCTCCAGTCAAGGGAGATGCATAGGGCTGCAATTAGGCTGTAACTCTCCTCCCCTACCTGGCAGCATCTTCCTTCTTTCCAGCTGGGCCCAGAAAGTGAGTCCATACACATGGAGATCAGATAGTCCTGAGGGACAAATAGGTGAGAGAGATGCTGGGGTGAGAGCAAGCACTGCATGCTGCAGAGCAGAGAAGAGGGTTCCAGTGTCCCAGCAATAATTTTGCATTGCTGGGTCCTCCATGGATGAGGTCACAACTGCCAGGGCCATATCCAAGAGAATAAAGCATATGGGGAGCAGGCACTTGGTCTGGCAATAAACCCCCTCCAGTCTGTGGTTCTCATGAGGCCTTAGTGAGTCCTTGCCCAGAAGGCTGAGCAAGGTGGCAGTTGATGTTATTGTGCTACATTTATTTTGGTACTGGTATCATCACTGGTTCAAATCATGGTGACCATTACGTTTGGCTAGCCTGTTGCTGTAATGGTTGCCCTGGGCTGGACAAGGATCCATTGCCCTGGCTTCTTCCTCCCCGGAGACGTTATGTTTGTAATCTTTACCCCATAAGTCACAGTGATCATAAAGTTTATGACAATTGTTTTTTCCTCATGGGTCCCTGATTTGTGGGTAGTGTCCTCTCAGACTTGAAACTAAAATCAACAGCAGATGTGCTTTGAACATCTGAAGTGCTGCTATGCCGTGCTAAATCTACTGGAAAAAGAAACCCTCATGTCCTCACCATCTCTGGACACCAGGATGTATGTAAACCTTGTGCTTCAGTTTCTATGACTCACTTCCTCACTGTGTAAAATAAGACTAATAGCATCCCTTACTACACAGCTCAACAGCTATTATGGCATACTCAAACCGTGTAGGATACTTCGGAAACTTTTAGAAACCCTGGGACAAAATGAGGAAGGCCTAAATTCATGGCTGGATCTGGAGAACATGCAACAGTATCATATTGAGACATTGCACACTGAAGGACGAGACAGTAATCTCAATAATGTATTGATAACATTGACAAAAGATTAAATATCTTGGAAATGTTGATATAAAATTACTCCTGTTATTTTTACAGGTAAGAAATTACTGTTTGAATCACAAGATGCAATGAAAAGGCTTCAAGGTAGCTAAGCACAGGTTGAAGGACCAAGTATTTGCCTGCAGACAGCAGGGGAGCATGCGGTGGGGCTGAGAAACAGCACAGCAGACCCCCAGCCCGTGTGTGGACGCAGCTCCTGGCACCTGAACTGCTTCAAATGGCTTCTCCAGCTGTGGCCACACACTGTGTCAGTCTTTTTGGAGTTGACACACAGTTCTTCCTCATGATACAGTGAGGGAATGGCCATCTGTTTGCAGGCAGCTGACAGTGAAATGGCCTTCTGCAGAGGGTCTTGTGGTAACCTCCATTTCCAAGTGCACAAAAAGCAACCTCTGCACAGCAGATCTATGTCTACTGCTTAGAGGTTACAAAAATATTAATAAAGGTGGGGGTCAAGTTTGGAAAAGACAGTACTGGAAAGTCTTGTCTTCCTGAACTATCATGTGTCTCAAAAATGAATAGTGAAGGAAAACCATACCAAATGCAGATGGCAATATGTCAGGCTGTGATTGTATTGATTTCTGAAGCCTATGATGGTTCAAAGACTAAGGGTCCTTCCATTAATCCAGGACATTTCCTCCTGTTTCAGTTTTAGGTGTTATTAAAAAAAATAAAAAAAACTAAGTAAGAAATTCTTTGAGAAGCTGCTACCAGGATTGGGATCTTGAGTGCCTCTCATTGGACATTATTTACCCTTTGAAGCTTAGGACATTAAATATTTTCCAGAATTAGTAGATTTTAAATAGCATTTACTGTAACAGTCAATGATGATAAACAAACAACTGACACAATACTTATTCTTAAATAAACGTATCTAAGATTTTTTAAAATTACAGTTATAAAACAGTATTTATGCCACTAGATAAGCTGACATCCAAGAATAACCTGTGCTGTAGACAAAGCTCTAAAATATTCTTGTCAATTTTTGTAAATGTGCCTCTATAATTTAGAATTCAGTTCAGCTTAATTGCTATTGCTATGAGAAGCTCAGATGTTGCTTCACAATAATTTACAGTGATGTTTGGAAAGATCACAATAAAGCATAGCATTACTATGATTATCTAAGCAATTAAGAAAGATGATGTTTTGAAAGCACCTTGTAAATAGCATACATATATCATCTAAGTACCCACATCTCACGGTTATTCTTCTGTGAATTTGATTAACAAAATGCACTGGACTCTGCAGTGAGGATTCATCTCTCTCCATGTGTAGACATTTACAGGGTAGGCATCTACATCATAACTATTCACCCTTGTCCACTTCTGAGGCAATGGAAAGGAATTAAAGAATGACTGACCTCATCCTTAAGCATGTACTTAGAGTAGACCAAATTAATTGGTCCTTCAAAATACTTCTTTTTCTTCCATGAATTTAAAGGGAGCCTAGGAAATACAGCTCAGATGTCAACATGTACATTGCATGTGTATATCAGACAATGACCATCTGAAAATAGTCAACATTTATCCCACTTCAGTTCTCCATGTACTTCTACAGCAATGAACTTTGTCCTTGTAAGCTCTATGAGTTCACAGGTTTTTGTGGGATTGAGCCTGTGAGTTATCTATAAAAACACACTTTACAATATATAAATGAATGCAAAATGCAGTATTTACTTAATGAACCTCACAAAAGCACTACTTGGCAGACATTATATCTTTCTCACAGTGAAACTAAGGAAGTGTGGATTGAAGGACTGGATAGTGAGGTGGATTAGGAACTGGCTGAAGGGCAGAACTCAGGGAGCTGTGGTCAGTGGGGCAAAATCTAGCTGGAGGCCCATGTTTAGTGGTGTTCCTCAGGGGTTGGTACTGGGTCCAGCTCTGTTCAATATATTCATCAATAACCTGGATGATGGGACAGAGTGTTTGATGATACAAAGCTGGAAGGAGTGGCTGACACACCAGAAGGCTGTGCTGCCATTCAGCATGACCTGAACAGGCTGGAGATTTGGGTTGGGAGAAACTTAATGAAATTCAACAAGGACAAGTGTAGGGTACTACATCTGGGGAAGAACAACTTCATGTATCAGTACAGGATGGGAGCTGACCTGCTGGAGAGCAGCTCAGGGGCAAAGGACCTGGGAGTTCTCGTGGACAGCAGGGTGACCATGAGCCAGCAATGTGCCCTTGTGGCCAAGAAGGCCTATGACATCCTGGGGTGCATTAAGAAGAGTGTGGCCATTAGGTCGAGGGAGGTTGTCCTCCCCCACTACTCTGCCCTGGTGAGGCCATATCTGGAATACTGCATCCAATTCTGGGCTCTCTACTTCAAGAAGAACAAGGAACTACTGGTGAGAGCCCAGTGTAGAGTCACTAAGATGATGAGAGGACTGGAGCATCTCCTGTATGAGGAAAGGCTGAGAGAGCTGAGTCTGCTTAGCCTGGAGGAGACCGAGGGGGAATTTCATTAGAGCTTATAAATATCTAAAGGGCAGGGGTTAGGAGGATAGGACCAGATCCTTCTCAGTTGTGCCCAGTGACAGGACAAGGAGCAATGGTCACAAACTGGAGCACAGGAGGTTCAACTTAAATATAAGGAAAAACTTCTTTACTGTGAGAGTGACAGAGCACTGGAACAAGCTGCCCAGAGAGGTTGTGGAGTCTCCTTCTCTGGAGACATTCAAAACCCACCTGAATGCATTCCTGTGTGATCCTCTTTAGGTGATCTTGCTCTAGCAGGGGGGTTGGACTGGATGATCTTCAGAGGTCCCTTCCAACCTCTACCATTCTGTGATTCTGTGATTAAACTTGCGGCAATGATTGTGCTAGCTGAAAGTAGAAAGCTGCTCCGAGTCAGGAGAGGTTTTAACCAAAACAGAACATGTCAAAGCTCAATATTACTTTGTGAACTAAGATGTGCATGATGGCTTGAGGGCTGTTTAAGAATAGAGACTATGTGGTTTCACCAGTTTTGTAATGTCTCAACTTTCATAACATAAAATATGCTTGTGGGTTTTCTTACTTAGGTGAACCTACAATATCAGCTAAGTAGTTACTGAAAACATCTATGGCTTTAAGAAATTTCTGTTGCAGGAAGTAGTTTGCAATCTCTGAATCTTTTGGCCACAGGAAGACCCCAGAACCCTTGATTTGCACCCTGGGAAGCTTGTTTTCAATATAAAAGCAGGAAAAGTCTTCTCACCCTCTATGGTAGCTACAGTGCTTAGTAGCCTCACGATGAAAAATATGATGACCATGCAGAGCAAGTCCTCTGTGACTGTCACATATATTTTATTCACTAACAGATTCTCTTTCAATTCATTTAAAATCTAATTTAGACAAAGCAGTTACATATATGCTTCTGTCTAAATAGTGATTCAGTAGGAAGAATGAGGACAATGAAACCCAGTGGACACAGCATATTGCCCTCAAGATAAAAAGCATTTCTCCATCAAATAAACAATAAAGTTTTTTTTAACCTTTCCTATGCTTTTTATGCAAAATTCTTAAAGCTTTAAAAGAGATAAAGCAATTTTTTATTTATAGCAGGGAAAATGAGTGAGATTTAGTGACGAGGTTAAGAGCAGTACCTGTGTCTTCACAACAGTTGGTCCATATTGTTTACTGCTATACTGTTGTGCTGTCTCGATCCTCTGCTTGTTTAGGGTGGTGAACTCCCTGGAGTTCCTTCTGGCTCCTAAGTGGGAATGGCTGGGCTTCACCCTGCTGCAAAGTTACAGTGCAGACCCAGCCCAATTCCTGCTCTACTGTACAAGCAAGTAACTACACCCTCTATAAATCAGGATGGTCCCAAGTCTCAAGCCTGATATTGCACAGGAGATCCTGATTTCATATTCTCTGCTGTTCTGATGTGGAAGAAAATTCTTCTACTCAGATATATTTTTAAAGTATCAGTCAAACTGACAGATTAATCACCATCGCAGTTTTCTTCAGACTTCCACTGAACCCTGCATCAGAGAAAGGTTTTACAAATATATGAGAACAAATTCGGACTAAATTTAATTCAATGGCATTTCTGTCCTTTTTGATGAGGGCAGGTTTTCAGCTGTGATGCAGAGAGGCATTAAAACACTACAAGTAGTTGTGACATTCATATAGCATAGAGGACTTACACACATAAAATATGTCAGAAGAGATGTCACCAATCTGTTTTATAGCTGCTTAGATACTACAAATGTCTCTAACAGAATTTAGAAAAATGTATGTTCAAAATGTCAAAGTCATGCTTTTATCCCTGTTAGTAATTATCTCATGTAACATTTTTTCACACAGTGTAGATAGAGTTTAAACTTAAACATAAGCTAGCACATTTTATAGAAGTTATTCCATGTAACATATTGGTAAGGCTTACCATGTACAGAGCCATAACAATCCATGCATGAATTTCACCATTCCCCTCATCTTCTGTCAGTCATTGCACGTATTGATTGTCCCTAGTTTAAGCTGTGCGCTTTATTTTCAAATGAAAAGATATTTATATGTAGTATGGTATTTCATTTCTTAAAGAGACAATCAATGCGTGATTCCAAATTGTATAATCTGGATGTGGTAACAAAGATGCAAAGCTTAATAAATCTGGGGCACAGAACTCTGAAAGCAAACTGGAGACAAGAAAACCTTATGTATACAAACCTGGAGGAAGCAGATGTGAGAGATGAAATCTTTCTAAGGATTACCTTCTTAGCACTGATCTCTGGGAAATGGGACTGCAACCCAGGAGGAAAAAATCCTGAACTGCCTGGAGGACCAGGAGGTTTCCAATGCCACCTATGATGTTCTAAAGCTATGGCATTGTTGTGGTTTAACCTTGAAAGTGCTAGAGGATTTCAGGATATTTGTGTCCAAACCAAGACACTTGCCAAGACACCTTCAATGCTTTTTAACTGATGGTTGATCTTTAAGGAAAATTGTGTGGTAGACCAGTATATGTGTGTATGAGTGCATGTGCACTTTTGTGAGAGTATTTTTTCTGTATGCCAGAGCATATAAAGCAACATGTTTAAGATAATATAACTGTACAAAGAAAGAACAGTGTGAGTTATTCATTATTAAGATCACAGAATCATAGAATGTTTAGAATTGGAATGGACCTTAGAGGTCATCTAGTTCCAACCCCCCTGCTGTGGACAGTTAGTACTGAAAAACAGAAATATGTAGTTCTGTTATTTTAGAAAACATCTTAAAAGTGCCAATACCTTGTAAAGGACCTTGTGCCTTCTCTTTTATATCCCCTTTTAATGCTTGACTTAAATCAACCCTTGGCTATCGCTGCATTTCTGGGTCAGCTAGCACAATTGCTGCAGAGTGCTGCCCTGTGGGCACACAAATGCATAGGAGCTCTGTAGAGCATTCAGTTAAACCTTAGTGGGGAAAACAACAACTGTTGAAAATCATTACAAGTCTTTACGTGTCACCTTCCAGTTATACCTTACCTGCTGATAAGCCTAGAGGTTGCCTTTCTAGTGTTATACTATTACTGTATGTCACTGTTGAAACAGACAGAAAAGAAAGATTTTAGCAAATTTTGTAAAGTTCTGGGGGGACAGACTCCATCAATCCCAAAGTAAGGGCTGCCCCTGTTTATGTGAAGCCATGTTTGTAATATATTTACTCTCTTTTTTCTGCTTATAGAAGTGTTCAAGATGGAAAAAAAAAAAAGATTTCTAAGTTATTCAGCCAACACTAGCTATGCCAGTTGTGATTAGCTCCAACGACTATGTTTCCCTCACCAGCAAATCTCTTAGTAGATGAGGTCTTCATGATGGTGTTCGTGGTGTTTCCACAGCCTGAACTCTCCAACCCAGACTGACATTATGTCAGAATAGACAGCAAAGAGCACAAATATTTTGCTGAGGATCTCATCTGAAACACCCCAAACAAAGCTGAGACTGAAGTACATTTAATTTGCAGGCTTTGTAGGAAGGGATTGGAAAACTGCTGTTAGTGATGCCAGAAGGAGCGGCTGGGGCCACTTCTGCCTTCTCAGAAGTTATGTGAAAATTATGCCAACCAGAGATGAAATACTGGCATTTTTTCTTGCTCCTCCCAGTGCATCTACATGAGATATTAGTGCTCACAACACAGAATTGGACAGTGGGGCAAAGCTTTGGAGGTGTAGGGTCCCAGAGCTCCTCACATACCAGAACTTCTGCAAAAGATTCTCCTGTACACAACAGCTCCACATAGAAGAGGAAATACTGGAGCTGCCTCATTTCTTACAACTGTCTTTATATGCATACTGACTGACTGACAGTTTCTGCTTTTTCCGATCATCCTTGCAGTCCCTATGGGAGTCTTAACTAATTTTTTGGTCTGCTCTATCAAATAGTGAAACATCTCCTGTCTGTGGTCTGCTTATTTCTGTAATGAAGTTGTCTGAAAGGGCCTGTGAGATAATACATTAGTACTTAAAAAGGAAACAATGTCAGAAAGGGACCTGCTTTTAAGAGGGTGAGCTGACATCCTGTTTGTAATGCTTGCCAGTGTCACAGAGACCACATGATTCTTACTCCTAAAATGTAGAGGCATATACACTTTTACAGAGAAAACAGGTAAAAGCAGTACCCATTTACTAATTTTCAGAACATGGAACTGTTTAATTCTATCAGTGAATCCTTACTATTCTGTGAGTTTATTGCAGATTGTATAGAGTAGCTGAAGTATTCCCACTTGTCGTTACCAAATCTAAAACATGCTTCTGTCCAAAAGATGGCAAGGGAATCGATTTAGGTGCATTTCTTACAAATGCTCAAGGAGACAGAGTTTCACATTTGTTCTTTAATAAGATTGCTATTTTCTTTTAAAATAACATTTCTTATTTTTGAAACTCCTCAAAGTGCCAGTCATGTCTATCACTTGCCTGTCCCTATTCAGAGCTTAATGCAAAAGTCTAGAAACTCTTTGTATGAAAATTTCATGCCTCCAGGTGCTCCATTGATTATTCATGAAGCTTTTGGAGCTGTCACCATGGGAGCCAATTGGCTACAACTTATTTAGCATATTAATGACCTATATGAGTTAGTGCATGAGGAGACATATCACGCCACCTGGAACGCAAGTGGCAAGCTGCTGCTGACTCAATCAGCTTTGCAATGGGAAATAAGAAATTGGAAACATTTTACACAGAAACAGCAAAGCTCTTACATGTCCAAATGCATTTGCTCAAATTAGCATGCACGCCTTCAATAGCTTGTTTTCATAATATGTTCCTTTTATCTTCTGTGAGTTTGGACTCATTACAAGCTCTCTCCTAGTGCCAGAGCACATGCCCCTGAAAAGGTTTAATAGGTGAGTCATGTGGTTTGTTAGACATTACATCAGAATGATTTAATACACCGAGGGCAAGGCTGTGTGTCAGGTCCAGCTGTTGTTACTGCCACTACAGTTTGTGTAGCAGGTAAGTTGATGGTCTCCAGAAAGCAGCTAGATAATGATAACAATTAATTTTACGGTGGCGAGAGAGAGAGTTCAGCTGAGCTAAGCACCTTTTTTATATTTCCCTATTCACTGCAGTGCTGTTACACCCAGTCAGCAGGTGAAGCGCTGCCTGAACATTCTGGGAAATATTAAACTGTTAAAACCAAACAAGAGATCACTGAGGGAGAGCCAGGAAGCAAAGGCATAAAGAAGCTCTGGCTAAAACAAAGGCATCTCCATTAAGTTTGCCAAGAAGTGGCGCTAGCAGCATGTGCTCGGGCACAGCTGTGCTGGAGCCTGGGGGCAAGATGCCTCCTCTCCCCTGGGCACCACAAATTCATGCAGCGCCCATTGCTTGGCACCAGCAGAAGGACTGCCTGGTCTGGACTCACCAGGCTGTGCCTCTCCCAGTCACAACTGCTGTATATTATGTCCTGAGCAGTCCTGCTGCAATCATGGAGGGAACAGCTACAGGTCAGGGTCAATCAGAATAGCACCATCTGACCTTTACATATTTGAGATCCAGAAGATACATCACTAAAGATTTATTAAAATTGTTTGAAGCCACCTTTGGGGACATAAGAAATTTGTTATATGGTGCATGGCTTCAGCTGGCTGACAGGGATTTAGGGCTCTTATTCTTATTCTGGAGGACTCTGAGTCCCCAGGCGAGGGCAAGGTGATGAATGAGAGTGATATACATGCATATCTGTGAAAAAAACAGTCTCAGTGAAAGAGGCAAAACACTTAAGCACATGCTCAACTTATTTTCACTTCCTTCATACTTTCCGAACATTTTCTTTGATCTGGTACATTGACTGCTTGAAGATATTGCTTTATTTTCACAGTTAATTTATTTAACAATTAAAACAAGTAAGAAGCAAGGCTGCTGTTCAGGGGGATGCGTTACATTCCAACGCAACATGTACAACTTGCTAAGAAAATGCATGACCTGATACCCATGCAGGTTCTTCTTCATGACTCCAGCACAGTTATGACAATAATTTTGCCATGAAAGACCAGTAAAGAGAACCCCATGCTATGATTACAGCTGATAAAAAGAATATATTGGGGAAAACTTCATCACCCATTGGAGCTCTGAGCTGCCACAGCCATGATTTTTCCAGCCAAACTAATGCTGTAGAGCACTGTGGCTGTCTCTCTTGCACTAAGGTGTGTTGGTCTCTGTTGCACAGAATCCCCAAAGGGGAAAAGGGGTATAACTTCTTCCTTACCCCATGGACTAGCAAGCAAAAGCTTTACTTATAGGGACTGGAGAGAAACATTTACTTCTAGAGATTTGCCAGATTTCTTTGGACACCTGTTTCCTAACCGTGAGGAATATCAGTTTTTCTACAATGACTTCATTGAGCTTTGTGTGATTAGTTCACACTTAGATTAGATGCCTACATTGGTTACAAGCGTGGGTCCCTTTTAGGGGCAATACAAATTGATATTTTGGATTTCATAGCTTGTTTATCCAAAACTAGGCAGCTATGCACCTTTACAAAGTCACTGATTTATAAGCACAGATGAACCTCAGAGAGGAAGGAATGCACACAGACACCATAAAGGCTCTTGGGCCCTCATGCATCTAAATTTTCCCTCACATATCATTGTGAAATGACAGCAAAATTATAATTAAAAGCTCCTTCTGGATTTTGAAGGTTTTATACCATTGTCCGAGTTTCTGGATACCTGCTTTCCCAGCAGCTTGGGTATGTGTGGCCAGGCTGCCCGCAGGTACGGCAGACCTGCTGTCCCTGCTGTCCACATGCTCTGCAGTCATCCAAAACCTTTGTGAAAACCTCACTCACTGTAAACCAGTTTGCCATCCAATGAGCCAACATTTCTTCAAAACAGTAGGGTTACTTGCACAGAGAAAGAAGTTCAGGGCCAAGAGTGAGTCACAGCAACAGCAAGAACCTGCAATCCATCATCTTCAGCCCTTTGTTTTACCAACTAACATCACCAGTATGCTGCCAGATGGGAAATGCCATTTGCTGGGAGTACTGGAAAACATTAATACAATGAGTTACCAGTGGCCCACCTAAAGATTAGCTGAAGTAATTGAAGTGCAAAATTATTCGGATGTTAGGAGGTATATGGATTAGGAGTTTGAACTGAATCACAGAATCACAGAATATTAGGAGCTGGAAGGGACCTCTGAAGATCATCCAGTCCAACCCCCTGCCAGAACAGGATCACCTAGACCAGGTCACACAGGAACGCGTCCAGGCAGGTTTAGAATGTCTCCAGAGAAGGAGACTCCACAAGCTCTCTGGGCAGCCTGGTCCAGTGCTCTGTCATCCTTATAGTAAAAAAGTTTTTCCTTATGTTCAGGTTGAACCTCCTATGTTCCAGCTTGCACCCATTGCCCCTTGTCCTGTCATTGGACATCAGAGAGAAGAGCCTGGCTCCTTCCTCCTGACACTCGCCTTTTACAAATTTATAAACATTAATGAGGTCAGCCCTCAGTGACACATGGCCACCCCACCACCCTTCCTTCCTTGCCGATCCCTTCTGAAGAGCTTATCCCCATCTATGGCAGCATTCTAGTTGTCTAATTCATTCCACCATGTTTCTGTGACAGCTACTATATCATAGTTATCCCGATACACAATAGCTTCCAGTTCCAATCCATTCACATCCAACTGATGTAGCTATGCACATTTGGTAATTATTTTAAATTAACCAATGCTGGATTATTTGCTGTTCTTAATTGCTGTTGTTTGAACTAAGGTAAGGGCTGCATGTAACCATATTACATGCCACAAGGCGAGCAGCTTTGGTGCCTGCATGATCAGCAGTGGAGCACGCCAGCGTGGTGCATGGAGGTGGCTTCCCAAACTGGGGAACCTCAGGGGAGCTGAGGGAGCTGCCAGAAGCCCACGGCTTACATGGCAGCGGCTGATGAAACCTGGGCAAGGCCAGGACCAATAGCAGTCAAGCCCCCATAGATCTATAAAAGAAGTCCCTGGGTTGCTCCAGAGACCAAAGTAGGCAGACAGGGCATGTTGTGTCACCAAGGACATGGCATTGCAGTTTTCATAGCAGGGTGTAGGAAGAGCACAGAAGCTCTGCCAGCTTGACAAGGGAGCAATGGCATCCACCTGGCAGAGAGCCATGGCCTCTCTAAGCTCTGCACTTGTCACTAGGTTGAGATCAAGACAGGGACAGGGAGCAGAATAAAGTCCCCATAATCCAAGGGGAAATGGTTAACAACCTGCTACACCACTTTGACATACACAAGTCTATGGGCCTGGATAGGATCCACCCAAGGGTACTGAGTGAGCTTGTGAAACTGCTCAAGAAGCCACTTTCAATCATTTATCAGCAGTCCTGGCTAACTGGGGAGGTCCCAGTGGACTGGAGGTTGGCAAATGTGACACCCACCTCCAAGAAGGGCCAGAACAAAGATCCGGGGAACTGTCAGTCTGACCCAGGTGCCAGGGAAGGTTATGGAGCAGATCATCTTGAGTGCCACCATGTGGTATGTAGAGAAAAACCAGGCAATCAGGCTCAGCATGGGTTTATGAAAGCCAGGTTCTGTTTGACAGTCAGGATCTGATCTTCTTCTATGAAAACATAACCCACTTAGCGGGTGAGGGAAAGGCTGCGGATGTTGTTTAGCTAGACTTTAGGTAAAGCCTTTGACACTCGTTCCTACAGGGTTCTCCTGGAGAAACTGGATGGTCATGGCTTGGACTAGCATAGTCTTCACTGGGTAAAAAACTGTCTGGCTGCCCAAGCCCAAAGAGTTTTGGTGAACAGAGTTAAATCCAGTTGAAGGCCAGTCACAAGTGGTGCTCCTCATGGCTCAGTATTTGGGCCAGTTCTGTTTACATCTTTACCAATGACCTGGATGAGGAGATCCAGTGCATCCTCAGTAAGTTTGCAGGTGACACTAAGCTGGGCGGGAGTGTTGATCTGCCTGAAGGAAGAAAGACTCTCCAGAGGGATCTGGACAGGCTTGATTGGCCCTGGCCAACTGTGTGACATTCAACCAGACCAAGTGCCGGGTCCTGCACTTGAGTCACAACAACCCCATGCAGCACTACAGGCTTGGAGATGAGTGGGTGGAAAGCTGTCAGGCAGAAAGGGACATGGGGGCATTCATTGACAGCTGAGGGAATATGAGCCAGTGGTGTGCCCAGGTGGACAAGAAGACCAACAGCATCCTGGCTTGTAACAGAACTAGTATGACCAGCAGGACTAGGAAAGTGATTGTCTCCCTGTACTGGACACTGGGGAGGCCACACCTTAAATACTGTGTTCAGTTTTGGGCCTCTCACTACAAGAAAGATATAGAAGTGCTGGAGCATTTCCAAAGAAGGTCAACAAAGCTGGTGAAGGGTCTGGATACAAGCCTTACAAGAAGCAGCTGAAGGAACTGGGGTTGTTTAGCCTGGAGAACAGGAGGCTCAGGAGAGACCTTTTTCAGTCTCCACAATTACCTGAAAAGGAGTTGTAGCAAGGTAGGTGTCAGCCTCCTCTCCCAAGTAACAAGCAATAGAACAAGGGGAAACAGCCTCAAGTTGCACCAGGAGAGGTTTAGATTTGATCTTAGGAAAAATTTCTTTACTGAAACAGTTGCCAAGCACTATTGCCCAGGAAAGTGGTGGAGTCACCATCCCTGGAGATATTTGAAAGACATGCAGATTTGGCTATCTGGGTCATGGTTTAGTGGTGGACTTGGCAGTGTTAGGTTAGCAGTTGGACTCAATGATATTATAGGTCTTTTCCAACCTAAACAATTCTGTGATTCTGTGAGTCTATGTTGCTGAATCCCCAGAACTGACTTTGTTCCAGGAGAATAAAAGCTTCCATTTTAATCCTTATTTGGATCTGAGGGGACATAGGTTAAATTTATATATTATCTACAGAAGAGCCATTTGGTCTTCTTCTGGTGGTCTTTCATGGAGGGATTAGTAATAGCTAGAGGTACTGTGTAGAATCAAACAGAGGCAATGTAATGACATAGGAACTTAAAATAACTACAGAAAATTGTCCGTGATGGTACTGATAGCAGTATGCAGCTCAATATTGAAATATTAGCCTGGCAAATAACCCTTTATGTCCAAATAAATTCTGATTGTCTATTCATAGCTTAGATTTACATGAGGCCTTCTTCATTATAAAATGAATAGCTGCTAATTTGTTGCATCTCTAAGTAAAGTTCCAGTAAATTATATTTAAAGGAGGGAAAAAAAAGACCTCGTTATAAAACACTCACCAGCTGGCCATACCATTGCAAGTGCTATTTTCTTCTCCTTTTTGAAATTCTAATTTTTCGTAAGAATTCAGCTCTGAGATTGTAGTGATGCATACAAAGATATATGGTTGTTGCACTCCCATATACATGGATTTGCATACACAGGGCTTTGAGCTGAGGTTGACTACAGCCGAAATAGTTTTCACAAATTTATACAGCATATTGCATAATAGGATGCTTGTTGTGAATATCGTTGCAATATCACCATAAAGTAATAATGATGATGAAAATGTTTAGAAACAAAACACCTTGAGACTAAATCCCTGTTGTGAGGTCTTGCTGACTCTGAATGTTTTCCTCTTGAAATGTTTCTATCTAAATTTCTGCATTAAAACAATGCATCTTGGAGCCTGTTTCAACAGTACAGAGAGCTGTTGAAAGGGACTACCTGCTCCCCATCACTGCATGCCTGCAGCCCTCCTTGTCTTGTTCTTATGCTGGAAAGGTGAGCTCCCACCCCTCCTTTGTGCCAGTTGTGCTACTTGTCAGACCTTTTACTGAGTTGATATAATTCACTAATTTAGCAGAAAATAGCTCAACAGAACCAGGAAAACATTTTTCTGTGGCAGAGAGCCATTCAGCTGTCACTGAACTATCCCTCAGAAAACTCACCTTGGCGCTGAAATAAAATCATCATGATCTTACCTTCTTAATCCTGTTTAAATATACTTCTGTCATGTTACCAAATGATAGAGTTGCCACATGGTGTATGTTTGCTATCAAACACGATGGTTTATTTACTTGTCTAAGTATCCTGTTATATCTATTAGAAAGACAAAGCAGCCTGCAGCTGCTAAAAAAGCTTGAATCTCAGCTGACACTAGGGTTTCTTCAATATTCAATTGTCTGTACATTGTAGTAAATACCTGAAGTCCTGGAGGTAGGGACCAGGAAGACATCTAGGCCTCAGATGAGCAAAGACATTGAAAACAGAAATGAGCACGAGACCTGGATTCAGCTGAGGACATCAGCTACAAATGCTTTACTCATTAGTCCAGAAGGCCACTTAACTGCACAGTCTGTAGCAGGTGTTGCATTTAGAAAGGCCTTGTTTTCAAAGGAGCTCTTTGAAGTAACATATTTTCTAGATGTAGACTTATGTTGTGACTTTTACTCCTTGACATGACCTTCCTTGCAGTAGATGTCCTTCTCATGTCATCCTACAGGTGCTGGAGAGATGGAAGGAAAGATCTTCATACTAGGAAGTAAGAAATTTTTGAAGCTTCTACAGCAAAAGCTGTGTTGCAATTCATTTTAATATTCAGCTGGGTCATTACAGCTGACAATTTCTTACCAGGCTAGTGAAAAAAATTAATCTTGACTAAAGGATCTCAAGAAGATGCATGATTGTTTTCTGGGCAAAGATTAGTATGGAATAGTGTAGGAGAAACAGGACATTGGGCTGAATGAGGTGGACACAGTGGTGCGACCAAACTACACTTTCATAAGCAAGGTTTTGAGGAAGGAAAGCTGTCACCCAGACTGTGCACCTAAGGAGGGCTGGTGGGGATATCTGTGGGAAGGGCAAGGTTGGGGTGGGAAGGGAAGACAGGAATTCCTGCTGTGCCTCTGTAATTTAGGTGATAAGGAGGAAACGTCAGAAACCAACTGAGAACCTGGAGTGGTTAACAAGAATGGGTAGGGATTTGTGAGTTGCGGGACTGAAGATAGCAGTTGAAACTATGTGAACATCTAAGCTCATCCTTTGAAAGCGGGAGATGGAAGAGAAGAGTGTGCCAAGACCATCATTTATGTGAGTAGAAGTTTTATAGTTCGCAATTTTTCTGACAGTGATAGAAAGCCTTGTGTCAGCCTCACCATACTAGGCCTCTTCTGTAATGAGTTTATCATCCATACCAGGTTTATCACCATAACGAGTTTATCATCCATAATGAATTTATCACCAGCACTGTTTGGTCAAAGCATTCATAAAACCTGGTAAAGATACATCAAAGTGTATAAATTTAATTCATTTATAACAATCACACACATTCATCTTCAGAGGAAAATACACACATGCTCAAAATATTTTTTCCCTGAGGAATGTCTCTTGACAATTATGGGAGATGTCCTATCAACCTGTACTTCCCACCAATAGCACCCAACACCTTAAGCAAGAGAAATAAAGTGTCCTTCAAGAGAAATAATAACACCAGGTTTTCTGGCAAAAAACGGCAGAAACCTTAACTGCCCAGGTCCTGCCTCTCTGCTTCTGGTCTGTGCAAGACTCATTTCATTCAGCAGTCTCACAACTGCTGTCAAATGCCTTAATTGAACATTGTCCACCTTTGAGACAGTATCTTGAGCACAGCCAGGCCGATAATGGGAAAGTCTGCTGACCTCATGCTAGAAGGCTGACATCATGTCATTTGTGAGAGTAGATGATGTTTGTTTGCCATGCTCTGGCTGACATGCACATCTCCATGCCACAACACTTGCCTCTACCCAGCTGGGCATCACGGATATCTTCGCACAGCCAAAGCAGCATGGAGACTTAATACAGGCAGCAATGACATCTGCTACATCAAGTCTCAGGAGCTGCTCTTAAGGCCATTACAACTTGCAATAGGCAATCTTTGTTTTATTATCTACTTGAATTTGTTAGGATTTGGAAGCTTTATGAACACAGGTGGCCAAATTCATTTGTTGTGCAACTCCCTGGATCCCAATTTGGCCCACAGACTTGTGTACATTAACATTTCTCAGCTGAACTTCTTTTGCTGAAGCCATTTTTACCTATAAATATTGAGTATAAAAATAAAGCTAGTTCATCATTTCATCTACTATATACTCCCCAGTGCCTTTTTTCTGAAAACAGAGGGTTTCAGCAATGCACTCCCTTTATTAGACAAAGAACAATTAAAAGGCAACTCAATGTTCTTTTATGACTTTTGTTGCTTAGCTGAAATCTAAACTGCACTGGCAACTGATTTTTCTGTTTCAAAGGACTACATATAAATAATTCTATAAAAAGTGATCCATTCATAATATAAAACTAAATATAAACCAGCCTTCTTGTTCTAGTCTGTGGGCTAGGTGTTAGAAATGAATGGATTTGTCTTTGGTTATTCCAGGGCTGTATTTGACTCAGGAACTAACATCCATCTGTAATTCCTCAGTTGTAAGCTTTTATTATGAGGTCTGTGATGCCAATCAGAATTGCTTGCTAGCTTTACCAAGGACACCGTATTTTTTCACATCTTTATATTCTATCGCCTTTAATAAAGAACAGTGCACTATAACTGTAATTTCATAGCGGGAATTTGCACAAAACCTTTGAAATACTTTGGAATTGCCCAGCATGCAAAAATGCAGAGTAAATAGGTTACTCAAATGTTGTTTTGTAATTTGGGGCTCCCAATATGAAATCATTACATCTCACCAATCTATCACCGATTTTCAGCTGGCATTTTCTCTGCAAGAAATAATCTGCAAGTGATGTTTGCAGCAGATAAAAACAGCTGATAAAGACTGAAAGAAAGAGCAAAAATGAAAATAATAGTTGGGAGAAATGAGAGACAATAGTATAATTACTTGTATTTCCACAGCATCATGTCTTCCCAGAATTCAAGCTGTGCATAATAGCTTTAGTGCAAGGGCAAAATAGAGAAGCCCCTAGGAAAAGGGATGCAGACAGTATTTTTTTAACCTTCCTGGGGAGCCTTACTCCATGAAGATTTAAAGCTTTTTAATCTTCAGC
>NW_010206557.1:55040-56555 GCF_000695765.1 Mesitornis unicolor
CATGTTGGCTGGAAAGTAGTGCATTTCAAAATGAAAATGCATTAATTAATGTCTCTTGGAAGAGGACAATCTGAAATATCTTTCTCTGTGGGAGTAACTTGCAAGCTGATTATGTGGGCTGATAGATATTCCATCAGAGAACATTCAGGGAATGTTAAGGTTGCACGGTTAAGCACACGGAAGTTAGGAAATGCCACATTGCATTGAGCGTCCTTAACTTCGTCTCTGGTGTGTATGTGTTATAATATATTCATTGCATATAATCCCAGACACTGCTATAAATATACACTGTGTTCCCTGATCTTAGATTTTACACACAGCAGAGCATGCATTAAGTACTGTGTACAATTCTCCGCCATTGCCTATTAAAACCTTGTATAAGAGTAGTACATAATAAAATTTGTCTTGAGCAACGGCAATGGCAGGCATTTGTTTCAATAAATTATCCTCTTAGATTGAAAGAGTGCACACTACATGGGTGAATGCAAATTGGCCATGTAGTGAGCTCCTTCATTTCCTGCCAAACTCAGGAGGGCTGCCTGTGTTTCTGCTTGAGAAGTCAAGCACAGGTTCTGCGGCAGACTGAAGCTTTGGCCATCAAGCAGAAAAAATAATGGGAAGGGGTCCCTATGTCCCCTCCCACACAGTCAGCCCTCCATGGTTCTCTTCCTGATCCAACAGGGCTTCGTTTATCTGATAAATGCAAGAGAAAGTTACTGGTTTAATGTGGACAATGTTGGAGCAGGACAGGCTTTGAAGAACTCCTAATAGTGAGACACTTGCACACGTATGCTACATGACACTGGAAATGAAGGAGTAAAGGGAGCTTGTGAAGCTTAAATGCTAATCAGTAAGGTTAAGGATCAGAGAATCCAGAGAGAGTTGAGGTTTTGCAAAACCCTCAAAATTTATAAAAATCATGTTTTTTCCGTTTAATTGACTCAGAATGCAATGAAAACATGTCTCTCTAATTAAATAAATGTCTTGCAGCATGCAGAAATAAATACCAATGATTCTTAAATCACAGCCTTTGAGTCTGGACAAAACAGATTTTTTATTTGGATTTTAATGGATTTTTTTAACTTTTTTTTTTCTAGTATTTCACTTTGTTCTGCACTTCATCTCCCTCTCTGTTCAAGTTGAGATCTATGTAATTTTATTTGAGAATTAATCCTGGTCTGCCCTTTTTATTACTGAAACAATGAAGGATCCATTCTTTTTGTCCAAATCTGCTTGTTCTCCTTTCTCCTCCACAGCTCCCTCCAGTTTAGAGATCAAGTTGCCTGTTTGGAATAATGCTCTTTTGTGTGAATCTGCTGTTATTTCATCTCCTGGACAATACAGGGAAACTTAACATATTCTTCTGTGTTGAAGGAAAGATGCTTGTACTCATTAGATTCAGTAAGTTTTATCCCAAGATGCAACAGCATTTTCAGTTGCTGAACTTGTCAGTTCTGTGATCAATGCAGAAGTATGATGGAAGTCACTGTCTTTACATCATATAGATGTAAGATC
>NW_010206558.1:0-11620 GCF_000695765.1 Mesitornis unicolor
AAACCAGGACACCCACAAACATAAATGTCACACAGTGGTGCCAATAACTACTGTAGGGATTGGGCTTTAAAGTGACAGCCTAATATTGGTTAAGAAACCTAACCGACATAGACATTTATCTCAAGATATATTCCTTATCCTTACTTTTAACCAAGATAAATACAATGCTCTTCTTGGTCCTGTCTAAAACAAGGTTAAACATAACCCCTTAAGCATTCAAACAAAAACCCCCAAGCCAACAGGAGATAAATTATGCCCTTGTAAAGTGCAATAGTGGAATAGGTCAGAAGTGATCTTTGGCAAAGCAGGCGATGAGACGTGTGCTCAACGGGCCCGTCGTGGTTAACAGGTGGGGGAGGAAGGGATTAGCAACTGCTCAGTCATTTCTTCTCACTGCTGCTGCCAGAGGAAAAGCTGCTTATGGCAAGATTGTACTTCAAGACTTATCAAGATATTTCACATGAGAACTGGGAATTCTGTTGATAAGCCCTGTCGCACAGCCGCATCCCTCAAAAGAACAAAATAATCTGTTTTCCTTCTGGGGTTTCCATGCAGCCTTAGAAGTCCCTTCTCCGCCTTCCTCCCCTCAGGCATCCCCATAATCCAGAAACTCAATATTTGACCGAGGCGCCAGTTCTTTCAAAGCCTCCTGAGGGGCTGCTGACATAGAGAGATGTTCTAGAAATGTTAGTGTCCCTTGTGTGCTAACTCAGAGGGAGTTATTACCTGAATAGGGAGTAAAAGCATCAAGTAAAATTAAATATAGCACCTAACAGCAACACGGTGCTTACCTTGATCGCAAACAGTTTCTGTACCCATTGGGAAGAGCTGCAAACAGAGCACGATTCAGCCCTCATGCGTTACCCTCTCTGAAGTATACACAGTGAGTTGTGTTGGTATAAATTTGGACAGCAGAGATGATAATGCCTTTGGACTAATTCCTCCACCAAAGTTGTCTTGCTGCAACTTTATCTCAGAAGAAAAGTATTGATTCTTTCTCTTTTTGCCTTCAGAATCACTATAGGTATTTTTATTTCTTCTTTGGATGCTCTTTTCCTAAATTTCACCTCTCCATCCTGGCTTTGTCGTAGTAGTTATCACTTAGCAGTTTTGGAGGGGCTCATGAGTCCACTCAGTATTTATATTTCAAAAAGCCTCACAAAGATCACGGTGTAGCTCAGCTCCTACTCCTGGGGCAACACAGCTGTGATACATGTGAGGAAAATAGAATGAAAACTGGAAAGCACTGAAAAAAATGCTCATTTGCTTGAGCAGTGGAGCAGGAGGAGAAAAATCATCAGATGTAAATGAAGTAATGAAAAAGCTCAAAAATTGAAACTGCTGTAAAAATCATGTGTGTGGTTGGTCACTACTAACTTAGAGGACGTTCACCCATGTACCTGCCATAGTTAACTGGGTTTATGGTCACTTGTCCTCTCCTGCTTTCCACTTCCCCCCTCTTCATGTGTTAATTCTGAAATTAGAAAGGAAGTTAAGAAAATCAATTGAAAATGGGCCCAACAGACTCTCTTGCCCAAATCACCCAACTTCTATTTTATGCCGTCTCCAGCTTCTCCTGCTTTGGAGCTTTTAAGCAGTAAAAACTCAAAGCACACATTGACACAGTTTGTGTTTTACTACTCCTACCTTTACATATAAATAAAACTGACTTTAAAGAAGGACCCTGGGTTTATTCTCCACTTAAACCCAAGTCATTGCCCTCGCTTTTCCCTGTCTGTAAAATGGGATGAACACGGCTGCTGGTTTTGTCTGCCAACCCTATGATTTTGGTGTTGGTTATGGGGGTAATGGCTATGGGGCCATTGCCACGGGTACTGGTTTGAGCATCTTTCCATCAAATGAGCTGTAGGCTGAAAACTGAAGGGCCTTTAGTGCTTCAAATAACAACAAAATAATAATAATAATTTTGGGTATTGCTGCTAATGGAGTTGATGAGGATTCCTTCACTGCAAATGGTTTGAAATATGAACCCTGCAGGATTTCACAGCAATGACTGTGGCCTGTGCATGCAAGCATCCTCATGGCATAGGAAATACTTTCCCAATGTTAAAGATTAAACTGATTTCTTTCTTTGGGGATTTTTGGTTTGATTTTGGTTTCCTAATGCCATAGCTTGAGACGTCCTCTTAAAACCTGTCAGTGTAGTTTTGACTAGGGCATGATTTGAGTAGTTTGTTTAGTTTGTAATATAAAACAAATTGTAAAATACTGTATCGACCTAAGAATATTTTAGCTTGTTAAAAGCAAAATCTCTCTTTACCTTTTCTTTACATTAGTCATTAAGAAGATAAGATATATTCCTTTAAATTTAAAATTAGCTAATAAAAATTAGCTAAAAAGAGTTCCAGTATGACTAAGAATAGTGCTTTCAATACAAAATAAAAACTCTTTAAAAAAAAATGAAGTTTTCCTTTAAAAATTCATTGAACCCCTAAAGATTTTTTCCTCAGTAGCCAGGAAAAAGTAGTCCTGAACTGTAAAAATTGCAGAGCTGATGGTAGTGGTATAGATAGTCGTGTATCAGCCATGCCATATCCACACACTCGAAGCATTCCAGGTGGCAAAAGACCTCTGCTTTTTGGAAACTAACCCTGCCCTTCGTTATTATCTGCCCAAGTTTTCATTGTTGAGTTTATTTGTGATAGCAGAACAAGGAAGCTCAGCCCTTCTGGCTCCCTTCATCAGGGAGCAGAGGTATGGATCTGTGAGTGAATACATGCACACTCCTGTGGATATGTCTGTCTGTGTGTGTGTGTATATATGTATGTGTGCATGCATGTATGTATATTTGTATGCATATATATGCATGTATGTATATTTGTATGCATATGTGTATGTATTTGTGTATATCTATATGCATATGTGTATATCTTTATGTATATGTATATATCCTTATGCCTGTAAAGGCAAACATACACAGGGTGTTATTACGGAAGGAATGGTGCTTTTGTCTGTGGTTAAGCCTCTGTGCCTCCTGCTTTTTTGCAACATATAGGTGTTTGCTTTGCTTTAAGGGTGCTGCTGTTTGCTTTTCCGTGCAGAGGTGCTGTAATTTTGATGAGTTGCCAGGATTAGAAAGCGTTTTGTGTTGTGCAAATTCAACAGGAAATCCAACAGAACAATTTCTCAGCTGTTCTTCCTTCTCTGGGGGATAAATCCATCCTCTTTCTCCACCAAGAAACGAAGGGGTGACATTTCTTTGATGCCTTTACCTGCACGTGTATGGTGCTGATGTCCACTGGAGTTTCCAGGCATCTGCCCACCATGGTGCCCCCGTGGCTATCCTGGATGTGCTGAAGGAGAAACTCATTTTTATGTGAACCACATCCAGCAAAGCTCAGGAGTTTGTGTAGCTGCAAAGCAGTAAATTCACTGCAGAGCAGGGAAATAGGCAGTGCTGGCTCCTCAGCAGTTCTGCAGTAAATTTTACCCTAAGACAATTATGATTGTTACGACCTTCTGCCCCCTCCTTTTCTCTCTAATGAGTTTCACTGGATTAGCAAAGCGTCGTTAACTCAAGTGAGACTTGGGGAAATATGTAAATGAAAACGAGGTGTTTTGAAGACAGTATTGTATTGATCTAAGCGACAACGATTTTTCTTTAGGTTTGTGCTGGAGCCCCTCCTGCCAAAAAAGATGCATTCTAGGTCTCAAGATAAATTGGACAAGGATGACCTAGATAAAGATAAGAAAGAGAAGAAGAAGGAGAAAAGGAACAGCAAGCATCAAGAGATATTTGATAAAGAATTTAAATCTACTGATATTTCTCTGCAGCAGTCTGAAGCCGTGATCCTTTCAGAAACGGTAACTTTATTAGCAAGTAATGCTTTATCTAATTCTGAGCCATAGTCTTTATCTTTTTAAATAAAAATGCTGACTTTTACCATTTAGCTTATTTTTTAGATCAAAACTATAAGGGAATGTGTTGTGATGTTAATATATGCGATAATTAATCAAAAATACAGATTTTATTTACAGTATAAAAAAATGATGGTGTCTCATATGTAAATCTTCCCAAAAGCCATACATGACTATTTGAGAAAAGGAACAGAAGGTATATCCTAAGGAAAATAAATGCTACCATTTGAGCAGCCTTTCTCTTTTATGGTCCCCAATAGATGGTGATGGGTTCTCTCATATTTCAGCTGACTGCTGCAAGGCGGTTTTGGGTGGAAATGTGACCAGGTCATTTCGTGCATGGCAATTGCGTGTTCTTGAAAGGCTGTTCTGAGCAGAAAATCGTAAGCGGTTCCACCGGTGGCTGTGTGTAAGCATATTGACTACAGGCCATATCTCACCTAAGCCCTCTCTCCTCGGCATGTATTTAATTCACTGGAACTGCCCTAAAGGCTTAGGTAACTTGAGAAGTTTTAGCTCTGGAATTGAAAGCCAAGGCCATTTTAAGCTGGAGCAGGGAGCACGTGAATGAAGTGTGACCTGCAAATCTCTGCCTGGACACCTGTTTCCAGGCCAGGAAAACCTGCCCTCTAGAAATAAGTGTAATGCTCTTGAAAAGATTTGCACAAGTCCTTGCAGAGCCAGCTTTTAAGTCAGTGAAGTCTTTGGCGGCCCTGTCATTTGCATTGGGCATTCGAAGGGATTTCTCTCCAGCCTGTGATGACCACATCCTTTAAGTCTTGCTGTTTGGTGTTTGTAAGCAGGTATGCGATGTTCAGCCATAGTTCCTCTGTTTTCTGGATTTGCTTCTCCTTTTCCATCCAGAGATGAGCTACTCTCTCAGATGCATCTTCTGACATCTTGGAAGATAAGAGTTTTGTCTGATGTGGCCATAGGCCCATTATGGCTCAGCAAAAAACTCAGCTAAACCCCCTTTTGTGCGTCTCAGGCTTTTCACTCCTTTGAAGCCAGTGAGGTTTCCCATTGACTTCTGTATCTTTTGGATCAGCCTTGGTTTGTTTAAATTGTCATGGTTTACGGCTGGGCAAACCACTAAATCCTGGCCAGACGCTCTCTGTGAACCCCTCTGCCCTCCCCAGAAGGAAAGAGAAAAGAGAAGAAGGGAGAGAGACTTTATGGATTGGAAAGGAAAACTAACAGGTTTAATGAAACAATAATACTGATACTACAGAATAATAATGTAAATAGGGAAATAATGAAATATACACAGATATGTACAAATATAGATACGAAACCAATATAAAATCCTCCCCCAATGACGATGACGGCACCAGAGGCTCTGGGAGCACTGGAAAAGTCCCAGTGTGGACCCAGCAGCAGTGGGAGCTGATGCAGGAGCACAGGGCTCAGGATCAGAGGCAGGCGAAGCAGCAGGGTCTGCTGGGCCTTGGGCCATTGCAGGGGTGGAGAGGGAAGGAAGGGTCCAAGCTGGAAGGGTCCAGGCCCTGGTGATCCCTGGGCTTTGCACTGAGTGTGGCGTGTGTGGGATGCAATCCCTGGTTGGGCAGGTTTGGGTCTGCTCCTCCTGTAGGTGCAGACACAGCCCCATGGTGAGACAGTGGCCTTGAACGTTATCAGCACACACTGTCTGGGAAAAACCTGCTGCTGGTTTCAGCGAGTTGAGCCACTGAGAAGAGGCTGAGCTGGAAAGTGAAATCACTCAATAGAAAATTAGTTCTGTTTAGCCCAACCAGGTCATAAATGGAGATCCCTACTGCCAGAGCCAGCCAGGTGAGCATCAGTAGAGTGTTTTCAGATAGAAAAAGCATTTTGCATAGTTTTCCATAGGTCTCGTCTTTCTGACGTGATGCATTCAACTCTGCACATTGCAGCAGTTGTATTTTGAGTAAGCTTGAACGCTGCAATAGCAAGAATTGCACCCGTGTCTCCCAGATCCCCAAACGGACCAACAGAGCCTGTGGGAGCAGAACATTGGCTGCAGAAGAAGGAAATTGTGTTTTGAGGCAGCTCTATGAGTTGGACTTGCACAAATCCATGAGACCTGATGGGAGCCATCCGAGAATTCAGGAGAGCTGTTTGATGTCACCGTCATCTCCAAGGGCTCTTGGATATTGGAGGTGATTGGCTGCAAATGGTGGCTGGAAAGGAGGATGTGATAACCCTTCAAGGCATGTTCCCATTTATCATCTGAAGAACAAAAATCAGCAAAGCCCAACATGGTTTGACTCAAGTTTTTCACTCTTCCCAGTCAAGAGCTTTGAGTGGATGACTGGCGTGGTTAAATTTCCCCTGGTTATAGAGAGGGAGGGAAATCAAATGTCAGAATTCGTTACTTAAAGTAACTTTGAGCTTCTTGAAATCCACAGATCAATGATATGAAAAGGAATTTACTGGTGAGAGAAGAACTCTCCCTTTTCACTATCTGCAACCTACTTGATGAGCTCCAAAATGACCAAGTCAATTTTTCATGCTTGGTGTCAGTGTGGTTCATTTTCTTTTGTAGGTGAAATAGAGGAAACGCTTTTGAGAACAGTTTACAGGAGTGGTTCTGCAAATCCCACTGCTGTCTTCAGGAATTTTGTACAGATAATGTCAAGCAGTTTAAAGACGAGATCTGTCTTTCTTAAAATTTTTGCACTCTGGGGACGTATGTCCCCTATTAGTGATATAAAAGGGAAATTGTTATCTTTTGTGGGTAAGATTTCAGCTTTTCTGTTCTACTTTTGTGGGCTGCACTCTGTGCATGTTCCCTTTTTAAGCTGAAATTGCTCCCACAGCATTGCTACTGCTGTGTTTCATGAAGAAAAAGACATTTTATTTATTTTGCATTAGCAGCTTGGAAGCAGAAAGTTTGCAGGCTTAAAAAAAAGATGATGATGAAATGGAGGGGGGAGAAGTTAAGGATTGGTTTTTTCCAGAAAAGTTGGAATCCAGATTTGAATAGAAATGGAAATTAAATTAAAGATTTGAAGAGCTTTTTCAGTGAGATTTTAGTAATAAACTACCATTAGTTACTAGATTTTGTACTGGAGTCCTTCTCTTGAGAATTTGAGAGCTCACTTGTACCATCGCCAGTTCAATTACAAGATGTCACTTACTTGGTGAATTTTCTAATGGATTCTTAGTTCTGACTTCTGAAATATTTGGGGGGTTTACAGCAGAAGACGTCCTTTTCTTTAGTACTATGACAGTTCGTAAGTATCTTCAAGAAAACAGATGAAGAAATAACCACCAGCTTGGATTTGCCAATGCTAGATCAGCCAAGCCCTTCTTCCTTCTTTCTGTGGTAGAGGCAGTGGCTCTGTGGGTACAAATGATGTGGCAGATCCCAGATGTGCTGGCTTCAGCACGACTTTTGGCATAAAAAATCACAGAATCATAGACTAGTTTGGGTTGGAAGGGACCTCAAAGCCTCCCCCAGTCCAACCCCCACAGACAGGGACACCTCCACCAGCCCGGGCTGCTCCAGGCCCCGTCCAACCTGGCCTTGGGCACTGCCAGGAAGGGGGCACCCACAGCTTCTCTGGGCAACCTGGGCCACCCTCATAGGGAAGGATTTCTGCCTAATATCTGATGTAAATCTCCCCTCTTCCCATCACTCCATGCCCTTGTAAAAAGTCCCTCTCCAGCTTTCTTGTAGGCCCCTGCAGGTGCTGGAAGGCCACCATAAGGTCTCCCTGTAGCTACCATCTCTTCTGCCCTCACCAGCTGATGGTGAGAAACAGATGACCGCAGTCTCACAATGACATTATTCCATGCCATCACTCTTGTTTTTTGAGGCAAAATCTGGTGCCAGCTTAAAAATATGAGTAGATCTCACACAAAATGTTCCCATGAGCAAGACTGGGCAGTGACATCTGGTCTAAGGTGATGCTGAAGGATGCATTGCAGCTCAATACTGTCACGGGTGAGATGGAGTAAATGAGAACCCGTGACGGATTTGGATAGTGGGATGTGTCAAAATAATCTATGTGCAGAAGCTCAGTGCGTGGTCGGCCTCTTAATCGCTGGCTGTTTATTAATAAGAAGTTTTGGTGTTTGTCGCTACTATTTCATCCAGTGCCAGTTGCAGGCAAATAACAGGCTCGTGCTCGACAGTTCAGAAGTCCCGTTTCAGATATTCATGCCCCACGTTGCTTGCTCACACACAATTATCTGTTTTCTGACAACGCTTGTAAATTATTAATCCCAAATTATTCTTTACCCACCACAAATTGGCAGTTATCAGTGGTTTGCTTTCAGGAGGGGAGGATACATCAATAACCTTATATAGGAATCTGTTCTGGACCCTGGGTTATTCGCTGCTAATTGGTTTGGGCGACGTAATTGCAAGCACGATACCAGATTTACGGAGGATATCAAGTGAGAGGCACAGCAGGCGTCAGACAGCAGCGGTTCCCCTCTGCACAGCTTCTGCTGCTCTTTGCAGAGATGATTTCCTCTAATGAAATGAGCGTTTCCATCGCTGCGATGGACTTCATGGGAAGATTAAAAAACCGCAGAATTGTTTCATGGAGCTTTTACATTTTCTGTAGAAAGGAGCATTCAGGGGCTGTTTTGTCGAGTTGCATGGCTTAAATACTTTTTTTCCCAAATTTCACTGTACTCGTAATGAATTTATTGACTGATCAAAACCCAGGCCCTAATTACAGAGCTCTTGTACTACCGTGATCTTATCGGGAGATAAATTAATCACTTTGGTATGTGGAGAGGAACAGTAACGTCTTTATAGTTTTCTAGAGATTTACATCTTCTTTTAAGTATCACACAAACTTCTTCAGCATAAATTCTCATGGCTCTTTCTTTGTTTTTGTGAGCCAATAGCCAGCCTAGCACCAGGTATTTAACAGACCACTCCAAAGCTTGTGTAAGAAATACCAGGCTGTACATTTTAGTGATTTAGTGGCGTCTAACATCACTCACTATCGATCCTGCTTTCCTTAGACCCAAGCAAATTAGCGATGGGTTCATTATGGATTACTGGTCTCCAGAGAGTTCATATTCCCTAGCAGGACCGTGATTTATGTGGAGCTTTAAGGAAAGGACCAAGCTTGTCAATCACAGAAGTTAAAATTCATTTCAGATAGCTTGGGAACTTAATTCTAGTTGTTGTTTTTTCTCTCGATATTGCAGTTTTCCTAATCATTGGTGCATTTTCCTTAGTTGCTTTCTTATAATTGCATGCCTCTGAGAAAGTGATTACTGTGCTTATCCATTCTACTAAAAATACGCTTTGAAAGATCCTGAAAGAAGAAAACTTTGGAGTCTTTAGGACTTGCATTTTAGTACCAGGCAAATTTCTGACACCTTGATGAAATTCCCAAAAAATCTTGTATACTTCATGGGCGTTCATTTCTCATAGAAGGGTCGCAGAGACACAGCCTCTTACGCAAACCCTTTTAAGGTTTGTTTTCGGAAAATGAAAGGAAGCGCTCATACCTCGTTTTAGATTTCTCCTTCACAACATACTTTTAAAAAATAACATTGTGAAACGGCAAAATTCTGCAAAAAAGCATGAATCGCTGCTGGCATTTTCTGTTTTGTCCTAATGCAGCTCCTTGGCTGTGCTTCCCATGGTAACTTCAGGCTGCTGCTCCATTTGCTGTGACCTCCTGGAAATCAAAAAATTCCTTTTTTCAGTGCAATTACTTGAAATATGGGGGCTGGTGGACGAGTAACAAACAGTAGAGCTCAGAATTAAACTCAGTAAAAGGGAGTTATTAAAAGGTGCATTAACAAATGCATTAGTTGCCCATCACTGTAAGTATCATTTCAGGGTTTCTGATGGAAACTTTAAATGGATTATGAAGCAGCCAGAGCAAAACAAGAGGGATATTTCTGTGAATTAAATAGAAGCACAATCAAGGAAGCGTTTCTGGACAGATGATTTCCTTAGAAGAGAGTTTGACCATGCAAACAAATAAATAAATTGTAAAAAGGAAGTAAAGCCACATAAGAGAGAGAAGATTTAGACTGCTGTATAATCCTGTGTAAGGATTTAGACTTCCTTAGCTGTTACTAAGCAAGAGTTTGGGGAATTGGCTCACTGCTTCACCGGAAAATACTCCAGGCTACGGGAAGGTGTTTGCATTAAGTCTCATTGTGGTTCCTGGGAGGAAGGGGAGAACTTTTGGAGCTGTGAAACACTGCATTAAATCAGAAGTATTGTATGTTAGCATTGCCCTGTTACTACTTAGGAGGTAGTGGGAAAAACACAGCGATCCCAAGGTCTGCTGCTCAGTAACAACGTGAATCCCTTTCCTGTCTCGCCTTGCTGAGCCGTGGTGGTGCGGGTCAGGATCAGCTTGTGTTCATGCCATGCTGCAGTGTAAAAAACGGTGTTTTCCTTGGTTTTGTCCCATGCAGATCAGCCCACTGAGACCACAGAGACCGAAAAGCCAAGTCATAAACGTCATTTCCAGTGAGCGACGTTTCTCCGTCTCCCCGTCACCTCCCAGCTCCCAATTGACGCCGCCCCCGATAACCCCCCGCACCAAACTGTCTTTCAGCGTGCAGTCCAGTAAGTCTTCATCTTTTAATGGCATTTTCTTTTCCTAGAGCATGCAGAATAACTTCTGGAGGGGAGATGGGCTTTTTGAGCGTTGCATTGGCTTTAGATCTTTGAGTTAATCTTGCCATCACCATAGGGTTGCTTGTGGGAACAAGAAGTTGCCTCATTGCATTGGCTTTAGTTCGTTGAGTTAGTCTTGCCGTCACCGTAGGGTTGCTTGTGGGAACAAGAAGTTGCCTCTTAACATCATGCTCCGTGCATTTGCCAGCAAAAATGCTTTCAGCTTTTAAGAAAAGCAAGCAAAACTGTGGCATTGGGAGAGTTTCTTTTCCTTTTCAAGTAATCATTAACAATTAGCTATAGTATAACTGTCAAAAATTAGTGCTGTGCCTGATTCTGTGTTGGATTTAGTGTATTTGGGAACGTAAAGGCTGGGAAAACAATCTTTCAACGTAATTGTGCCTTAAAAGAACTTTTATTTGCCGTGCCTGATCCTATATTGGATTTAGTGTATTTGAGAGCGTAAAGGCTGGAAAAACAATCTTTCAATGTAATTGTGCCTTAAAAGAACTTTTATTTGCCATGTAGTGAGTACAAGCCAGAGGGGAAAAAGAAGTCAGTCTTTTCATTGTATTTTCTGTTGGACGTTGACATTTATCACTCAGTTTTTCTGTGCAATATCGTGTGTTTGCCCCTATATTGGATTTAGTGTATTTGAGAGCGTAAAGGCTGGAAAAACAATCTTTCAATGTAATTGTGCCTTAAAAGAACTTTTATTTGCCATGTAGTGAGTACAAGCCAGAGGGGAAAAAGAAGTCAGTCTTTTCATTGTATTTTCTGTTGGACGTTGACATTTATCACTCAGTTTTTCTGTGCAATATCGTGTGTTTGCCTCATTCTTCAGGAAACCCTATTGCAAAACTGAGGGCAATACAAACATGTATTTCTTTTACAGTACTGTTTACCAAAAACTGAGTTTTCAGTTGCTAGCGTGAGAAACACACACAAAAAAAAGGTCTTTTTGATACATGTACCCAAATGCTGGTACAAGAGTCAAGAGTTCAGTGTTAGCACAGGGGAGAATCAAGGGTCAGTTTTAAGAAAGGTCACTTAATTTTATTTAATTTATTTGCTACTTCAAAAGTTTTCCCTTAAGTAATCGGTATTTTGGACAGTTCTTTTTGCCAATGGTAGATAGAGGTCTTGTGA
>NW_010206559.1:0-11229 GCF_000695765.1 Mesitornis unicolor
CCCTGCTGCTCCCCAGGCAGCCTCAGGCCTCTTCCTTCAGAGGCCCAGCTGCGACTCCCTGCTGGGGTGGCACTCTCCTCCGCTTTAGATAACCAGGGTGTGAGCAAAGGTGGGGATGTGGTGGCAAAAGGACAGGGTTGGTTTGGAGGCATTACAGCGATGAAACCGAAAATTGTGAGCGCTGGGGCGATGAGTGAGGTACAACCCCACGGATGTGGCTCCTCCAGAGCCCTCGGGCAGGCAGGGCGCAGCTAGAGCCTGCCACGACAAAAGCAACGTGAAGAGAGCCCACAGTTCTGCAAGAAAAACAACCGCGTCGCCTCGTTTTGTCATGCCGGCTTGCTGGGGCCTGTAGCTGCTGTGGAAAACGGCACTGCCAGCAAGATGGGGACAAAAGGAGAGCTTAAGCCCCTGCTAAAAATCACACTTTAATGAGAAGCACAGAACAGCAGCTCGAAACTGAAGCTTCTCCCCCTCGCGCTAAAAGAAAAGCAGCTTTTCGGGGTTGCTGGTTAATGTGGTTGTAAGGAAAGTTTTGTTGTTTTTATCTCCGCTGTTCAATGAAAGAGGCTAATGGTTATTAATACACACAGTAAGCAGGAAGAAGGTGAGTACCTGTGCAGCAGACACCTCACGGCACGCAGGGTGACACCGCTCTCACGGGCGCTGCGTTTCTGTTCCTCCAGGGAACGTGAAGAGCAGATGAGTGACGCTAGATCAGTGCCCACATTGCGCAGTATTTACCATACATGGCCAAAACCAAAAGCTAGCCTAGCTTCCGTATACGTTTTGGGCAATATTTGCAAATCCGATTGCATGTGGTTAGGTGCTTTGAGGGGCCTAATTTTTCAGGGGAGCAATGCACCCGTATCTCCCCTTAAATCCTTCAGAGTCTGGAGAAATACATGTGTGGTGATGAGCTGAGCTGAGAATCCTCCTCTTCCCCCACAAAACTGCTCCAGGGCTGTGAACTACCCCCTGTGAAGTGATCCTGGGTGTTAAAACATGCAGAAAGTCCCTCAGGTACATTTGTCATGGTCTTGCTGGTGATTACAGCTGATGAAACATCAGATGCCACAGTAGCTACAAATTAAACAAACAAATGTTATCCAAACGTTTGCTAAACTTTGACACAGCTCTAACCACTGATTCAATGAGCAAGGAAGTCCCTCTTACGTACTGAGCAACACCTTGATAACAAAAAAAAAAGATACACCCAAAGATTAGAGTTGCAAGCCTACATCCCTGCCATGCACTGCCCGCGCTATCAATTACCACAAAATTAATACCTTCCTTCCAAAAGCCAGCCCAGCACACACACTCGCTACCCTCCTCCCTCAAACAATCTCTTTAAAGCTAAAAAAGAAGAAAACAAAAGGTGGTTAGGCAGCCCCGGAGCAGACCTGCAGGTAATCTGTAGTCTAGTGGGTTTAGATTGTGATTCATATTTTCCACGTAGGTACGTGACTCGCTGAAGGTCACACAATGAGTCAGTGACAGAGCTGAGTGTCTTGACTGCCAGTCCCATGGCCATTAATTTATTAGGAGCCTCAAACCTGTGCATGTGGGTTAAAACATTTTAAAAATCCTATTAGTTGCAAGCACATAAAACGGTATTTTAAAATAATATGTGCATGTACATCTTCTAGCTGAAAACAGTGGGCAAGATTGAAGTGATATTTTGATCATGCAGCAGGTGATGCTTTACTCTGGACTGAAAAACAGCAAAGGCAGCAGCACCCAGCGTGACCCAACAGCTTGGAAGACAAAGCAAGGAAGATTTTTGGGGTCCATCTAAAAAGAGAGGGATGCACTGAGGACGCAAAGTGAAATTTGTCCTGAGAAATCTGTCTGGAACCTAATCCTCTCAATAACTGGATGCTCTTGCAGCGCAGCTTGCTTGACACAGCATTAGAAGAGATGCTAAGAATGGACTCAGAAGGAAAAGATACCCTGTTGAATTTTTGCTCTTAAACATTTAGATGGAAAAGCTCCAAAGATCACTCAGATCCTGACTTGGAATAATGAGCCATTTAGATTGCAGCAGCTCACCACACAAGGGGATGAAGAGATGACATGAATTTCAGGCTGAAGTCTTCAGCAGCAGCAGAAATGGCTACAGTTTTACACACCCTCTTTGGTTCCTCTGTAAACAGTAATCTTCGTCGCTTCATCTGAATAAAATTATTCTAACAAACAGTGCTTAAATTATAGCCACAGTGATGTCAACCTAACAATTTGTCAAAATATGTCACAAATTCTAATCTTTGCAAAGGAAAATATCCCATTACCAAATTCTTGCAGCTACAGGGAACCACACAACAAAGTTTGTCCTTCCCTTTTAACAGTACCAACATGCCTAATTATTAAATTTTGCAGGAAAGAATCAGAATTTATTTGAAAATACATTGCACTGCTTTCATCCATCCCACATTCTTTAGCCTCCGCTACATCGACGCACGCTTGCTGCAAGCAGCCAATCTCACAGCCTTTATACGGAAACAGCACCCTGTCTGCAGACTCCACCTCTGAAACTTATGTCAGCAGCTAAATTTAGCTTGTCTGCAAATATGCATCAATTCCATCACGGCAATAAATCAAGCTGGTTTGTTCCTACCCTGATCTTGACGCGCCTTATAAGTAACACGTCTGGTATGCCCTGCAGCCTGTGTTATTGCTTAGAAAAGGTAAAGGAAGAAACAAACACCTGAGGCACCTCTTTCTAGGAGAAATTTTGCTTCTCTGGCCTTCAGCTGATGTTATGCAACTTGGAGCCTATGAGCAATCTCAGATGGATGGCAAACCCAGTTCAGAACCAGTAAAGTCGCTCAAGGGATGCATTGGTCTCAAACATTTCAATTTGCTTAAATCCTCATTGCTAAATATATTCTGAATGAAGGAAAACGGCTTACGGCGGGTTTAGAGAGATCAGCAATTTAAAGTCCTGTTATTTTGCAGCTTAACTTCTAAGTCACGCAAAATACACCAGATATGACAGTTTGTGTCGCAGACCTCGGGTCTGCAGACATCCAAGTTATGCAACTTTCAAAGACATTTACGTCCACTATTTATCTATTTACTCCTTGAAGCCTTCTGGTTTATTATTATTATATTTCAATAACTTTACAGGAAGAACTAGGTTCTTCCATCTGAATGCTGTGTATTTTTATATTTCTTCTTCTCTATCTCTCATGATTTAGATACACGAGGCCAGCATCGAGAGGAGGTGCTCCCACTGAAATAGGTGATGTGATCTTCTGTTTCACTTAACATTACTGGAATGCAGTGAGTTTTTTTATGCAGGGAAATCTGAACTGATTGCAATGGGAAAAAAACCCAAAACCAAACCAAACCCAAGGCATTTTGTGCATGGAGTAGTGTTAGATTTACTCTTTCTGCTGTGTTTTCTCAATATCCATTGGGCAGATCTCAAATGGCAAGGGCAGCTTCATTAAACTGCTCACAAGCCTGGCTTTTAAGGGACATTTCAGTGATGATCAGATGTTGAGCAGCTGCCAAGACAAAATTGCACCAGCAGCCGCGGCGTAACAGCTCTTGATTACGGTTAATCAATTCTGCCTCTTGGACGCGATTACGGGATCTGCCCATGGAAGCGCTGCCCTGTGCTGATCTATTACCCAGATTGGACAAAGTGTTTGTCTGGAGAGAGAGCAAAATCCATTTGGTCTGGCCTTATTCAATCCTTGGCCAGAAAGGGGAGCTGTAGAATTAGGGAATGAAGATAAGGAAAGCAATATGTTCTATCAGATTTTTAAAATAACAGCCAGGAAGGGAGACACATACGAGGGTGTCTCAGAGCACGTGGGTGAGGGGGAAAGAGGAATATGGGAATTAAAGCAGGGGTTTGGAGTCAGCACATCTTAATTTTCTTCCCAGGTCTGCCCTACCTTTCTGTGTGACATCAGATGAATCCCTGCACTACTCCCAAACCCAGAAAATTGGGGTCAGATCGCAAGCCCCCTCACCAAAAGGTAATAAAAATCCGCTGTGGGGAGTGAGCGCTGGCACTGACGTGGTTTGGGTGCTGCTGGCATGGATGGAAGATGCTGGAGACTGACAAGTACTAATGAGTGAACATTAGGTCAGGAGGGCCATGAATAATTTACGCTATTGTTATTAATGATTTAAAATACAGTTCATAAAGCACATTTATCACTACACATACACACTCTTGTGCATGTTATATGCAGTAATACAGATGTCATACACATCCTGACCAGCTCTTCTATAGGAAAGGCACAGAAATATGTGCTGCCCACAGTTTTTACAGCAAAAGGAAACCCCTGCATTAATTTCAAGCTCATCTATTTCCTCATGTATTTTTCTTCTCCATCATTGTACAGGATCATGAAATACTTTTTTTCTTCCTTTTTTCCCCATTTTTGCAGTAAAGGGATGGTGGTCCCAATACCTAATTGAAATGTTGGGACCCCAAATAAAAACAAAGCAATTAGTTGCAACAGATGGGATTTTCTTTGTTGCTGCCTCCACTACACCAGATGATTAACTAGGAAGAGAGAGATGAGAAAGCAGAACACACAAAAAAAATTAAAAAGCAAGCTGTATTTTATTTACGACATGAATATCCTGGGATTGACACTTCCTATCATTCTGAGTAGCAGAAAAATAATCAGCCGTAATGAGCAGGGCTGTGAGCAGTAACGCGAGGCTCGGCGCTGTGACTCCTGAAGCGCTCTGTGTTACACTCAGCACACATCCTAGTCTTGTCCTCATTATTCAACCAGTTTTGAATCCTTTTGCCATCTTGTTCTCTTTCTTTCCCTGCTGTCTAGGATCAAGGTGGACCAAAGGTGCTGGAAAAATCAGAGGTATAAGAAAGGAATCATGTAATGGTAAATATAGGAGAGATGTTTGTGATCAGTTGGGCAGAATGAGATTTGGGAAGCCAGATGTTTAGAAACAGATTTTAAAAAAGAAAAACAGACTGTGTCACAGATATAGCAAAATGAGAAGCTATTCCTGCAATATTTTCACAGTTTAGCACTGAAATAGATCGTCTTTACCCTCCCTCCCTATTTCTTCTGAAGAAGGAGGAGGTAAACATCTGTCAGAGTGACTCAGCTGCAGCTGGTGCTGTCCTAGGGATGGAGCAGGGTTTCTTTAATCTCTTCTCACCTCTTCCTCTCACACCTATTGCATCCACCTGCTCCTTCCCTTCCTCACACCCCAGTGCTGGTGAGAGCATCCCTCCGGCTGATGAAATCACGCCAGGTCAGCTGCACCATTTAATCAGACAAATCACACAGAGAGGCCGCATCGCTCCAGACACCCCGATAACACCAGCACCACGTACAGAGCTGTGTCACACGGCCGAGAGATTGCGGTGACACATGTTTCACAACCCCTTTTCTTTACATCGTGAGAATGATAATGTGTCTTCAGATGCTTCCTGAGAGGACAGGATCTATTTTTCATCACTGTAGGATTTTTGTTATCACTGACACACACAAACTTCAGGGCAATGTTCATATTCTGACTTGGTTTCATGACTTCTGTGAATGAGAGTAACTGACAGCACAAGGTACCAAGCACCGTGGGATAATCACACCTATTTTTTAACTAACCCTGCTATTCAATTCAAAGCTAGCACAGATTTCCTGTGCCTTAACACATTTATTTTCCCTTATAAGGAAATCCACAATTGTCAATAAGCAGAAGATGTAAGTTAACCAGCATGGGTCTGATATGTCCTTGCAGGATCCAAGCTCTCAAACATTCATTTCTAATCTCTATCTCTGCAGAACGGCTGTTTTACCAGTAAAATTTCAACAAAGTTTCATTTCTCTCTCGTTTTTCAGTGAGAGTGTTTCCAAGTTGATCTCATTCTCCTGAAAGGCTTATTCAGCTAAGTCACAGTGCAGGAGAAAAGAGCCTAAGGAAAATAATGCCTCCTTTCTACGCCACATAACTAAAATAAAATTATATTGGCTCCCCCAAAGCCTAGAGAGACAGAGGCAAGGAAGAACATGACAGTGGGAGAAAGCATCCTGTGGGCACTTCTGCACTGTATGTATCCATGAAAAACAGTATAAGAGCACTGGACATTATACTTATTTATATAGAAAAGAGTCTTAAAAAGCAAACCCCTTTCTCACAAAATAATTTCACTGCAAGAAGCATCCTCACCAAGTGGACAGTAGCCATGAATCAACACCTAATTTTTGTCCTGCCTCATTACAACCACAGATAAATGTGCCCCAAGCGCATCCCGTCTGTTGCTCAGCTATGACAAGACAGATGTTTTCCAAAAAGCCTCAGGACCACCGTGTTCCCACCTCCCCTCACCACCCACCCTGGGCCGCAGCGTGCTCGGGATCCCCCCAGCCCCACGCTGCCCACGGCACAGCCACCACACCTCACCTTTTCTGGCAACGCTGGGCGGTGGCGTCGCTGCCTTCCCCTCCACCGACTTGGACTTTTCGAAGGTTTTCTTCGCGTCGGCAACTTTAAGCACTTTCTCATCCTCCTGACTCTTCCTCCCCTTCCGCTCCTGCTCCTCCGAGCCCCCTCCTCCTGCCCAGCCTCCAGCGAGCAGCTCCGCTCCCGCAGCTGCCCACTGCTCCTTGGCAGCCCTCGCCGCATCGCTGTGGGGCTCCAGCAGCGCCTCTGTCAGTGCCACAGTCCTGCTCATACTCAAAGCCAGGCTCTCCTTGCTGTGGGACCTGACAGGAGGGGCCGGTGGGGTCTTTTTCTGGCTGTATGAATCCAGCATCCCTGCATCTGCTTCACTTCCCAGCCAGTCCCTGTTCTCAAGGAGCTGGCTGCTGCTCTGCCGTGAAAGCTTTCCAGTGTCTCTAGCCACCGAAGCATAATTTGCAACCGCAGAGACCGTTCTCTCGAGGCTCTTCGCTACCTGCTTGTCTGGCTCGGGCTTCCTGGCCGGATCCTCCTCTCTGTGCTGGCCGTTTTGGCAAAGGGCTGGAGCGCCGTTGGGCTGGGGGGCGAAGCTCAGCGCCTGCCTGAAGCTCTCGGCTGCCTTGCTGCTTTCTCTGGGGACGTAGGGAACAGATGTTGTTGCCTCCTGTTTGCTTTGCAAAATGTAATCCATGAGCATGGCGTTTCGCTCAAAGCTGTCTGACCTGATGGGGACGCTCGGCTTGGTTCCCTCCAAGGAAGAGTTCAGGGTCAGTTTATTCACTTGCCTGCCCTCTGCACTGCTTTCCGAGTCTGAACGGCTCATCTGCCTCCTCAGGGCTCCTTGGAAAGCGTTGATCCTGCTTAGGCTCGGGCTTGCCACTTTTCCATCCCTGGGGCAGTCCTCCTGAATTGCAGGTACCTTGTACTCTGCCACTTCCCATTCCTCCTCGGGCTCCGCTTCTGCCTCCTGGATCAGGCGCCGGTACTCGCTCTCCTCCAGCCTGTAGACCACCGGCCTCACCATCCTGCCCGTGCCCCCTCGCCTCAGCCCCACCTCCATCTCGTACACCTTTGGAGGGGCTTCTCCCTCCTCCCTTTTCCTGCACCCTTCCCACGCTGGGTGCTCTTCAATGTACAGGTCCCCCACCAGCCCCTGCTGTCCTCTCTGCCCGCTGCTGCTCATCTCTGAGCTTTTGTCAGGGGTTTGCGTGTCGCTGCCGGGGTCAGGATGGTCCCCCCCCTCCAGCCCCTGCCCCGGGCCCTCCTGGCCGTGTTGCAGCAGGGGATAATCCTCGCACGTCCCCTTCGAGGCTCCCCGGTCTCTCCCCCTCGCCTTACTTGTGTCATCTCGTAAATATCCGTAGCGCTGCCAGGTGGAGGCATCCATGGCCAGCAGCTCGGGCACCGGCAATTCCTGGTCCAAAGGCTTTCAAAGCGGGCAGCCAAGGTTTCTTCCCACCTTGGGTCTCGGCAGACTTTCGGCACCGCCTTCTCCTTCCTCCGCTACTGGGAGCGACGGCGGCAGCTTGGAAGCCTCCGTGCCTGGGTCATGTGAATCGGCGTTTTTGGAGCCTCATGGCCAGCAGAGACGTGGACACGCGATGGAGCCCATCCTCTGCGGCAGGGCAGGAGGCTCTGTCCCAACACAACAGCTGTCAGGCTTGATGCTACGCTGGTCCCTACCCAAATATATCCCACCTGAAGAGCTGGAAAAGCAATCCCCAGCTTCTCATTTGCTGGTCCACAGCACTTTACAGGCAGGACTTGCTGCCCAGCTGTGTCTTTCTGCAGGGAATCGCCTCTTTTCCCCCAACCTGCGGCAGCAATAAATCCCTACGGTCCCATCCCTTGGCTTTCCTCTGCTTCCAGAGGTATTTGCTACCAGGTTGTCTGCTGCAGCTCGTCTGGGCAGGATCACCTCTGTCAGCTCCTCCGTGCGTTTTGGGGAAAGCTCGGAAACCCGCATCCCTGCCCCTGGCACCCGTCCCTCCCTGCCCCGCACCCACCGGGCACCGAGCGTCCTCCCCAGCGCTCCTCCCTTGGAAGTGCAGCCTTGGGCTGCGTCCCAGCGCTCCGGGGAGAGCGCGCGGGGCTCGGAGCAGCTGGAACGATCTACGGGAATATGTTATTGCTACGGGAATTGCTGTGACATGAAAAAGTCTACTTGAGATAAACAGAGAAGCCTCAGAAACAACTTTCCCTGAGGAAACTCCAAAGCGTAACTTATCAAAAATCCCTATTAATGCGCTGAGCATTTAAGCAACCCTCCGAGCAGAAAGTTCCTCGCTTCGGATGATCCCTCTGCCAAAGGGCTCCTGTGCACTCAGAAGGAGGGGGAGCGGGAGAGCTGGAGGGCTCTGTGCAGCCGGGATGCCTGGCATTGCAGCGGGCGGCCACCACGGCTCCCAGCCCAGCAGCTCTTCCCCAGTGCTTTGCCTTTTATGGTGCAGGAGGTGCCGGCTGCCCAGGCTCCATCCGGGGATGCATCCTGGGCTGGGATGCAGGAAAACACCTACATGGCTCCTGAAGAGACGCGGGCAGCGGCACTGTGGTGCCAGGAGATGCTTCCCGGATGAGTTATCCCAACGTCAGCCCGGGGAGTTTGCAAACAGCCCTTGCTGTCCTGGCCTGGGGGCTGGAAAATCCTGCTGGGCCTCATCCAGACCCCCCAGAGACCCTCTCAGCATGGCCAATGCACTCAGACAGGCCTGGACCACAGTCTCTCATGATGCCACCACTTTGTCCCCTACTCCATGAGCCAGCACTGGCCACCACCAAGGGGAAGGAGCACGGGATGACGTTTATCCCAGCCCGTATCAGCCCGGAGCCAGCCAGGCCCCCTCACAGGGACAGTTTTTTATCAATGCACATTGCAGAGCTGCTCTGCAGCGAGACAAAACACCATTTGTAACCACTGGAAGCCTTAAATCCCTGCTGAGGCTGCCCAAAACAAACACAACAGCTTCCCAGCAGGACCGGGGCTCCCGCGCTGCGCCAGGAGCAGGCGATGCTGCCCACGGTGGGGGGGAGCCCCCAGCACTGATCCCACCAGGTAGTGAAACGCTGCAGCAGAATCTGCTGGCAGTGACATGAGCGATGAATTTTAAAGCCGTCACCTCTCCATGGGGACAAACTCACCAGAATTGGGCACACTTGGCATTGGCATGATGACTTGGTCAATAATTTGGGGTTCTTCCCCTTGAGCCAACACCCTTGAGTCCCCATGCCAAGCCAAATTCACTCTAGGATACTCACAAACCATCGTGCTTTGGAAATAACATCTTGATTTTATTTGGCTTGCCCTGTGTAGAGCCCAGGGCTGGTGTGGAAGCTGCCCAGCCGGGTCGCTGGCCCTGGGTTTGTCCCGCAGCGTTTTGCACTGCTCTCCTGTGAGCTGCTTATTAAACCCTCGGGAAAGGCTGACACGGAGCAACGCGGACTCTGCTCCTGAACTGTCGGCATAAAAGGAAAAGGCAGCTGCAGCAACATTGCTGCTGCCCCATCCTTTGGAGCAGGGAGGAAGAGACTTTTAGGGAATACGCAACGCCCAGGGTGAGGGCTGAACCCAGCCGCTCATCGGCTGCTCCCCAGCCCAGCAGCAACCCCAGAGCTGTTTTGCAATGGCCGGGAGGGAGAGGGACGTCCCCTGCCCCTCCATCCGCAGCAGGAACCGGCAGTGCCGACTCTCAGCTTCTGCTTAGAAAAAACGTTTACATTTCTGCCTCTCCAGAGGCAAAAAGTGGAGCCAGCAGATCCTGGAGGAGTCCTCAACCAGGAGGGCACTCAGTGCCAGGCCGCCCCCGCCATGATCTGCCCATGGAGGACTCATGCTCAGACATCTCCTGTGCCATCGGGGCCATAAATAAACCCTCCAGCGGGCGCCGCAGAGAACTTGTGTTGCTCCAGATGTTGCCTGGCTTTGCCATGGCAACATCACAACAGGATGTGACATTTGGCCCTAGCAACAACCGCTCCCTAAAGGACCAACTTTCAATTGTGACAAGAGGGGAAAAAAAAGACACAGAAACTCACCAGCAGTCCCAGGACATGGTCGTGGCTCCTGATGGATCCCTAATGCAGAACCTCTCCTGTGCAGCTCCTGAGATGCAAATGGCTATGCCAAGGAGAGTCCATCTTTGGGGAGCTGAGATGCGCAGGGAGCTTCATCTGGTGCCTCAGCCAAGGGACGCGTGAATTAACAGAGCCAACGGCAAATATCTGACCCCAAAACGGTGCTGGCTGAGGGACAGAGTGTCCCAAGGACCTCAAAAGCACGGCACAGTGAGAATGCCGATGTCTCCCCAAAGCGGAGCCCTGGGGCTCCTGGCTCAGCACAGCTCTGCTGCGGCTCAGCGCTGCAGAGTTAACCCCAGGGTGTAAAAGCTGCACACACACACACACACACACTCACTCTCCCAGGGTTTTCCTTCACACGCCATCACGTAAGCGTGTCCGGGCAGCTCTCGGAAGGCCTTGACACCGAGCCCAGCTCAGCACAGCTCTGCTGCTGCTCAGTGCTGCAGAGTTAACCCCGGGGTGTAAAAGCTGCACACACACACACACACTCTCACTCTCCCAGGGTTTTCCTTCACATGCCATCACGTAAGCGTGTCTGGGCAGCTCTCGGAAGGCCTTGACACCGAGCCAAGCTCAGCCCGGGGTCTCTGTTCTGGATCAGGCAACGTCAGGTGCCAGCTCCAGCTCCCGATGCCACAGCCCTTGCAGCCGGTACCTGAGACACTCAGGTGTAAGGAGAAGACCAAACCCCTCCCCAAGCCATCCCAGGGCCCTGTATCCTCCATCATTTCCAGGTTATTTTCCCAGCTGCTG
>NW_010206559.1:11253-23348 GCF_000695765.1 Mesitornis unicolor
CGGCTGGGGGGTAACCCCTGCCATGTCACCCCCCCCAGAAACCCCTAAAAAGCAAATATTTCTGGTGGGGGTTAACAACTCTTTGAGGCAATTAGTGCCAAGGCTGGGGAGCATCCCCAGCCCGTGCTTTGCTGCTCTGCCAAGGTAAACACTGACATATTCCTCCCTGAAGCAGCTTTGAGAGCGAGAACAATCCCAGGCAGTAACAGGACTCCTGCAGGCACGGGACGGATGCTCGCTGTTTGCCTTTAAAGGGAAAATTTGGGGAATGCCGGGGAAGGGCCGGTCCCACCTCGGCCGGATCGCGGGGTGGCAGCAGGAGCCACGTCCAGGACTCAGCTCCTCGGCTTCGCACCGGGGATTTGCTCTCCGTGGCAGATGGCAGCACGGGGCTGCGGGAATCTCAAAGCCCCTCTCCAACTCTGTGCTTTTCCGTGTGCCGGGCAGGGAGGGCTCAGCACGGCGCAGGCGTCGCCTCCACATGAGACCGCTCGGTGCTGGGGAACATAAGCAGCTCCTCCATAAAGCCAGCCTGGGGGCTCTGAAGAGGCCATAGGCAGAGAATTACACATCCCCACACTACTCCTGCCTCTAGCACTGAGCACATTTCTATTTTCTTCTCTTTTTCTCTTAAGAGCCCCACAAGTTCTTAAACCTGTGCTGCAGCTTGAGTGCATTTGTGCAGCGCTCACCGTCCAGGCAGGGCGGCTCAAACACATCCAGTGCAGCAAGGACACAACCGAGAGGGACAGCAGCGTCCCCCAACCCAGCCTTCAGGGGAGCAGGAAACAACCAGGACCCAAAAAAAGGGGAGCACACACAGGACCCAAAAAAATGGGAGCACAGATGGGAAGTGATGCCCAGGGCCAGGCAGTGGCTGCTGCTCCAATGATCCACACCCATCACATCCTTTATCTTTCTGCCCCCACGTCCAGGCCAATCCTTCCCCACCTCCAAAAACGCTGCGGAACTCATTTGTAAAAGGAAAACAAAACAAAACGAGGTTTATTATCTTTTCTCCACAAGAAGCACATGAAATATACAGTACGTTTTTACAAACAGAAGTAAAAAAAAAAAAGTGCATTCTGCATCGCCTACCGCGAACGTACAGTACAAAAGATACTGCGTATTTAAATATAAAACCAGAATTAAGAAATACGATGAAGTAAAAGGAAGGTTGTTATCAGAGTACAGCAATGCACTGGACAGCCCCCTTACTCACTCGCCCTCCTCTCCGGCAAGAGGACGGTCCCCACCTCCCGGCGATGGGACAAGACCGAGTCAAAAACCGCCCTCCCCCAAAGGACAACCAAGATCACGGCTGCCGCAGACCGACAGAAATAAGGTGCCAGTTTTGTGCATTTTGGGTTTTCTGGCAGAACGGGACTGGGTTTGGGTTCGATGTGCCCAGGGGACGTGTTCCTGGACCCCCCTGGCTGCGTTTCTGCAGCAATGCATAGAGAAACTGGGGCTGCGGCGTCTCGACGTGGCCCCATCCCATCGCGGCCCCTTTGGTTTCGCCGTAGCCGGAGCAGAAGGGAAGTGGTGGAGCGGCGCCGAGCGCAGCGGGGCTGGGAGGTCGCTGTGCAGACGTAGGAACGGTCTCACTGCCGCCGGAAACACCAAAAGCACCAAAAAATTAACAAAACCAGAACAGCAAACAGCAGAGTTTAACAGCTGAGCATAAATACACAGTATTTGTAAACTATTATTAAGGCACTCAATTGTAAAAGAACAATTACAACATGGGGGAGAGGGAAACCACATCTACCTTCTCATGCAATAAAGCTCACGACGTCTGCAAGCACAGGTTTGGCTACGAAACCCTTCGAAATGGCACAATGTGCTTCGGGCGCGCGTTGGCTTCGGGACCGGCTCCCACCAACCCTGTCCCTATCCCAACCGTGGGGTCGGTCCAGCGAGAGCTGAAGCCAAGTAAGGGGGAAGGCAGCGGGGGCCAAGTTGCACCCCGGGACAGTGATGGTTTGCACACAGGCACTCAAGAAAACAGGAAGGAAATGTGTTTGCTTGCATCTGCTAACGGCGTTTTTCTGAGTTGATTCAAATCTGACCCCAATACTCCTTTCCCTCGGCCTCCTGCGTGGCCCCAGCTCATAAACCCAAATCTGGGTGTGAACAGGGATAGTAATGATACAGGGGATTTATTGCAGAGCTGGCATCACTGCATGCTGGCATCGTGCAGGGTGCATTTCCATCCTCCTCTGAGCATGACCCAGCCTCTGCCCAGCCCTGAGACGCAGGCGCTGGGGCACATCCTCCAGGGTCCCCTCACGCAGCGGCTTTTGCTTCAAATCAGCTTTCCTGGGCGAAACGGGAAGCGTGCCTTAGGCTAAAAATGTGCAGCACATTGAAGGCTCTTCAGGCAGGGACATTTATTTACTGATTGCCGGTCCCTACAATTCCTCATGCTGTTAATATTAAAAACAGGGGGGGTCTTAAGGAAAAAAAGAAACTCTGGGCATTTAGGACAGGAAAGCACAGCTCCCTTTCTCAAGACAGTGGATTTTTTGATTAATGACTGCGTGCAGCCCCGCTCTCTGCCCCACCTCAAGAAGGAGATTTTGAAGAACGGCTTGCGGTGGAGACCTTAAAATGTGGGAGAACTCGCTCACAGCCCGGCTGCTGAAGAGGCAAATTCATCCGTTTCCATCATAGCCCTGAGGTCTGGTTTAAGCCCCAAGCCTCCTTCAAAAATACCACCCTGAAGGCAGAAGCAGCCAGCGCAGTTTCAGCTGGGACTCAGGGAGCAGATCCCCAAGCTCTTCTCTCCCGACTCTCTCGCACAGTTCTTGACCCATTTGGCTGCCCAAAATACTCAAAGAAAATGTGCATTTTCTATAGCACCAGTGAACTGCTGCGTTTCCAGCGTCTCCCACAAGCTCACCTCGAAGGATGAGCTCTGCCAAAAGCCGGATTTATGCCTCTGTCACCCCTGCAAGAGCTGGGACACGTACACCCCACCATAAATAACCCCTGGGCTTCAGCAACAGCCTCCCAGGCTGCCAGCAAGCCAAGGACATGGGAACCGTTCCACCAAACCCAACAGCAATAACCAGAAAAGACAACGTTCACCTACTGCCTACCGGGATTTCGGGTGTGTGGGACACAGGGAGAGCCGTCCCCCCTCGGCCCCCAGCAGCGAAGGGTCCCCAGCACAGGATCCACGACACCGACACAGCGCTACACACAGCTTCACCAGCATCCACCACCACTTGACTGGCCAGGACCACCACCAGCACTGGGACACCACAGACCACAACGACAGCAAGAACACCCACGCAATGAGACGCCTCTTCACGGGGATAAATCCACAAGGGCAACACGGGCCGGGTGTTGCTCCAACACCAACACGGGACAGACAATTCACCCACGGACGGACACCGGGTCACACCGCCAACACCAACACAACACCACACTCCTGCACCTCACAGCTAGGACACCTGGTGCCAAAAAGCCTCTGTCTCCATATTCAAACAGCGTAAATATTGTGGGAAAAGCCTTTTTTTTTAAAAAAAAAAACAACAAACCCAAACAGCAACCCAAGACTCCGAGTCAGCAAGAACAGAGGTAGTGCTCATGTCACCATTTTAAGGATTTTTTTCCACAAGCGCCCTGTTTTAACCAGAGACTTGTGTTTGTTCTGTAAAAATAATAATAATAATTAAAAAAAGTCATGACTAATTATTTTGTTGAGTCTTTGAAACAGGATATTTCAGCATTTTACATATATAGATAGATAAGTAGATACAAATATCTATCTATATACACGCACACAGAAACACGTTATTATACTTGGCAAACAGTACTAGAAATAGCATCCTGCAGGACAACAGGCAATTCACACACAAAGTCCTCTTCTAAGCCATGCAATACATTTTATTTTCCCTTGTGCCATTCATCATGACCCAGTATTCATTTTTTTCTCCCCGCTCTGGGTACAAGGAGGGGAAGAAGAGGCGGCATCGGACGAACCACTGCAAGGCAGATGAGAAAACTGCACCGGTGCAATGAATAAATGCCGTAAAAACCCCCAAAATCCACCCCCATACAGAAGGCATCAACTTTTGCCCATCCAAGGCGTGTTCTTCAAGTTCCCGACCGCTGGCTTCCCTGCCAGCTTGGAGGCGACGTCCGCACTCCTCAGCGCGGGTTGTGGCTCACAGAGCACGGAAGAGTCGCTTGAAACGGCCTCTTTGGAGTCCGCGACGGTTGACACGTCCATGTCGCTGGACAGGTCCTCGGAGGACAGGTCGAGACAGCCCAGCTTGGCGAGGGAATTGGACCTTTTCAGAGGAGAGGACACGGTCAAGCCCGCCAGGCGCAGCCTGGTCTCGATTTCCTGAGTCCGCTGCTTCACCAGGCCGGGTTTGCCCCGCACGCTGTGGATGCTGTCGCTGCTGGAGCTGCGTGTCAGGTTGGAGCTGCGGGACGAGGAGGGCGTGTAGCAGATGGTCTTGAGGAAGTCCTTGGTGAAGCTGCTGGTGTGCTCCACCCGACACATGAGCGGCGTGGAGGTTTTCTGAGAGGACCCCTCCAAGATGCGTTTCACCTCCAGCTTCTCCACGGCGTTTCCTGCGTCTGCCGGTATCAGCGGCACCGGTCCCAGGAGAGGCACGAGGCCGTGCTGCGAAATCAAATCCTCGCTTTCCTCCACAATGTCGGCGTCCGCTCTGCTCAGGGGACTCTCCCTGAGCAGCGAGACGGCGTCTGGGGGGAGGCTTTTGAGCCGCTCCAGCTCTTTGGTGTGCTTCCTCACCAAGCCTGCCTTCTGCAGCTGAATCAGAGACTCCTGGTGCTGCATCAAGTAACTGCTGGCACTCGGCTTTTCCAAGTCTTTGCTGAACAACAAGTACTTCACGTCCTTGGTGGGTTTGCCATCTTTTCGGGCTAGAGACTCTTCCTTTACCACTTCTGCGTGAAGGAGGCTCCTGTCACAGTGCGAGTTTCTCCTGGGCAGCAGGGTTTTGACCGGGGTTTTTGATGCATCTCTTCCTTTCTCCAAAATGCTGCAGTGTTCATCAAACGATTTGCAAGCGCCAGCCTCCAAAGCACCAGCTCCTGCCGACAGAGGAAAGGGATTGATTGCCTCCTCCGAGTGCGCCTTGCTGGGCAGGTGGTCTGCCAGGTTGGATTTGATGTGGGAGAGGAGGGCTGGCTGCGTGCAGATGGTGGTGTTGCGATGCGCAGCGCTGGCGTTCAGCTTCTCGCACTGCTCCCCGAAGGATTCGGGAGCCAAACCGGCCGAGGAGTACATGCAGTCAGCGCAAGCCTGGTAGGGAGGCTTGACCTTGCTGAGGATCCCAAACACAGCGTCGTGCTGCAAAAAAGAAAACGGGTACAGATAAATACGAGCAGAACGGGACACGGGCAGTCAGCAGAGAGAGGCACAGACCACAGGACACATTTACAGCCAAGCAGGTTTGAAATGAAGCCCGTTTCCACTTCTCAAGGCCCTGCAGCAGGAACCAAAGCCACGCGCTTTGTCAGCAGACAGAAGCTTCAAGGGAAGGATACCTACCGGCTCAAGCGATGGGCATGCACGCAAGTTGCCCAGAGCAGTTTACAGGGTGCTCACATGTGCGTGCACTCTCTCTGGACATCTAAATCCATAGCTCGGGCAAGCAAAGCCATGTTCAGAAGCACTTCGAAAAGGAAGCAGCTCATCATGGAATGAAAGGCTTTATCCAAGTCAAATGAAACTGTGCTACGAAGATGAGAAGAGCAGTTTCACTTGCAGTAGAGTCAGCCATGCTAATCACCTACATTTCAACTCTATACGCACCTCAAAATCCTCTGGGCAACTCCTTTTGCTGTTGTTGTTGTTCAAGTTCTCCCTATTGAGCCTGCTCTCCTCCTTGTGCATGGACAAACGCCGCTTCCACTTCTCCATCGCGTTCTCCTCCCTGACACCGTCCTCCCCGGGGTCCCTGGGGCCCAGCACCGTCCTCCCCTTCCTGGGGCTGAACTCCAGTTTCTTCTTCACCTCCTTCTCGCTGAAACTGCTCAGCTCCGCCAGCGGCTCCGCCGGCTCCAGGGATTTCGCCATCTCGGAAGGCGTGGACGGGGGCCGTCCCCCCAGCGAGGCCCTGCGCTCTGCCAGTGCGTCCCGCTCCAGCTCCTCCACGTGGAAAAAGCCCTCCCTGTCAGCGGGGATCTTGTTCTCCAGCAGCGCGTCCGAGAGGCGGCGGAAGCAGTAATTGAAGCCCACGGACACGCCGCTGCCGGCGCGGTTGTCCAGGAAGGCCGAGTGCGAAGGCGCGTCCAGGTCAGCCAGGCGGTTCTCCAGGTCGATGTCCAAGCTCTCCAGTAAGAAGTCGCCCGACCCCGCGGTGCCATCCGTGTTTTGGGGTAGGTTGCTCTCTGCCTGCTGCTTCCACAGTTTATTGTGGCGCTGCTTGCTAGGGGAAGGACAAGGACACAAGTGAATACCGTTGAGCTGTAGGATGCTCAGTTTCAGGAACATTCATCCCGCTCCACAACCCAGAACCAAAAGGCTGAGCCCTGCAGTCCCACTTGGACAAAACCATCTCTAGCATCAGGGTTTTGTCCCTCCTGCCTGCCCTGCAGACCCTCAGCACTGCCCTGCACCGCTCCCATGATGGGGACAGCCCTCGGGAGGAGACCCTCAGGGCAGAGGGACACAGAGCCTCCGGTCAGGGCCAAACACTGAACCACCATCTCTGCACGTCTGGTGGCACAGCTCTTGCTCAACCTGAGTGAAAAACGCTCCTCCTCTGCCCCCAGCAGAGCATAGACCAGGCAGAGCACACAGAAACCCGTCAGATACCGCAGCGCTCGTGGTGACAAAGGCTTGTGATTGGCATGGTCACCCCGAGCTGCAGATGATTTCCCTCCAACACTGCCCGAGCTCGGTTCTGCCTCATAAAACAAGAACAATGTTTTGCTGAACAGCACTGGCTGCCGAGAAACACGAACAGGCTTCCCCGGCACAGAGAAACCCTCCCCGAATTAAACCAGAGCCGATCTCTCTAGAAGACAGCTCATATCCATCCAGGGAGGCCTGGCATGGAAAAGGTTTGGAAAAAACACAATTAGCCCAAGCTTCTGCGTCTGCCCTTCAGATTACAGCACCGCTCTGCCAGCATCTCCGAGCACAACACACGTGTGAGACATCAGCAGAGGAACTCATTGCCTGAACAGAACTCCACGGAGATCGATTCATATTTTGCAATAAACACGTGAGGTTGCCTAAATTAGCTCCTTTATTTCCTTCCCATCCAGCCCGTCACCTTACCTCGCATCTAAAATGCCTTCGTACTCCAAAAGCTGTCTCATGAAGCCCGCGTTCGGTCTGGCAATGCTGCGTTTCTGTTTCACGTAATTATAAGCCTTTTCCAGCGACCAGCCAAATTCCTTCATCGCGTACGCGATCACCGTGGACGCTGACCGGCTCACACCCATTTTGCAGTGCACCAGGCACTTGGAGTGATTCTTCCTGCAGGCAAACAGGAGAACACAAATACTGCATCATTTTGGTGATGGGATCTGTCGTTACCGTTTGGCACAGCGGAGGGACGGTACTTTGTCCTCCCACAGCTCAGTAGGCGAGAAACATTTCAGATCAAGTGGGCCACGAGGAGAATCTCTCCCCAGAAAAGCTGGGAGTTAGAGAGGGGCAGCCCCAGTCACGCTGCCATTTAAGAGACCACCATGAAGCCTCCTGCCTTTGGATAAGCAGGGACAAGGGGAGCGTGAGCACCCAGCAGAGTCTGCCCTGTGGCTCACACCGGGTCACACCTCCCAGCCCACTCACTTGGCCTTGTTTATGAAGTGGTACGCCTCGTTCCAGTGAGCCAGCAGGTCCGTGGTCTCCTCGTCGTACACCCGGATGTTGTGATACGCGAACAAACCGGGGAAAAAGTTATCAATTTCTCTGGTCACGTTCAAAATGTAGTCAATGCTGCGGAGAACGAACAGAGAAACAAAGATGAGGTGTTCCTGCTCCGGCAGGGGGAATGGACTGGATGATCTTTTGAGGCCCCTTCCAATCCCTAACGTTCTGTGATTCTGTGATGAGCCGCCACGGTCATGAAAGGGAACTGGCACACACGGTGAAGTCCATGAAATCTGACAACGCAAACAGTGAGATTTTATCTACGGCCCTAATGCCGAACCCCTGGGCCACCCGGTGACACCGGTCACACGTGTGACACACAGGGCCTCTCCATCCACCCATCTCGTAACCCATACAGAGCATCAGACCTCGGGCACGGGAGATTTTACCCCATACATGGAGGCTTTGCACCCCCATCAGACACCCCTCCCCATGTGCCACACAGCTTCTGGGGCGCTGGAAGAAGAAAAGCGCAGCGGCTGAGAGCAATTCACTGGGAACAGACCCCAGCAATCACAACTTTCAGCTGCAGGCTTTACTGCAAAACCATCCTTTTCTTTCTGACCAGAAATATGAGATTCATGTGGTCAAGTCTCTCCCTTGATTCTTGCCAAATATTACAGTAGGGATTACAATGTACCCGGGGAGAACAAATGCCCGTATTGATTTGTTACCTCCTACCATTCAGACAAATCAAGGACACAGGATATTTGCTTCAGAATTGGTCCAGATTTGACTTTTAGACGCTGCACGTCAAGATGCCTTCCCCATAGATCAAAAGTATGAAGGTGCCGGTTGGTTCACTTGTTCAAAGATGTTCAGACATCTGTTCCCAAGGACTCCAAATTCAACATTTTCAGTCATGCTGCTGAGCAACGGTTTTCAGTTTCTCGCATCAGGGTTCACGCACGCCTTGGGCAAGCAGCAAATATTTATATGCAAAATCCTCACTTGTCCAAAAAGCGTGAAAGTGAACCAAGGCAAGCAGCGGCGCGGTGACGAGAGCGTGGAGAAAGCCAGCCCTGCAGCTGCCTGCCTGGCCAGGTGAGGTGGGGATTGCTCATCCTCAGGAAGTTCTGCTCCATTGAGATAGGGGTTTTATTTTCCTAAGCTGAGCGCCGTAACGTTGGCTCTTCTGCAGCCTGCAGGAATTCACACCTGACACAACACCGTGCGTGGCCATTTCACGCTCGGCTGCGACGCATTTGGGGGCTTTTGGAGATCTTGATGTGCTTCACAACTGAGAAGTTTTGTTATTTCTGCTCTAGATGGAGAAATGAGGTAGGAAAGATTTCTCAACCTGATGGTAAGTTACACACAATGCTGGGAACGGGCCCAAACTCATCCCTGCGGTCTACAAACATCCTATGTCGTCTCAAGAGACCCGAGTGTAAATGACTGGAGGTTTCGGAGTCTAATGATGGTGACTGCAAGGTGCAGTACTCACCCTGAGCCCTGCAGCTCCTCGAGGTTGGAGGCGTTCCACTCAGACCCCTGCAACAGCCACAGAACACAAATGTCAAAGGAGCGCGAGACCTCCCCTCTCTCCTGAGGCTCTGCAATATCCCCAGCCTTGCCAAAATATTGGTAATGGCCTCTGAAACAGGAATATGGCACCAGGGCAGCCAGCGCTGCGGCTCAGCATGGGGATGGCCTGTCCTGACCTCCTAAAGAGGGGACAAGGGCATTTCACCCTCACCTAAGGAGTCAGTTCTAGGCCAGCACACGACACAGCGCATCCCAAATCACTGCCTCGGCCACTCTGGATTTTTAACCATAGAGAGAAATAGTGCAGGGAATCAAAATGACAACGTGTGGTATGACTGAGATTACAGGGATACAAAAAGCAAGGCAAAACCTGAAAGTTATGGGGGTGGTTACACCTTGAATTTTCCTCCCCATACTTGCAAAACAGAAAGCTAAAAGGGATTTGAAAAGCAAGTTTTGCCCTCAAACATGAGCACTCTCCAGAAATATTAAAATAAGACCCAAGCATAAGGGGCACAACCGCGGTCATCTCCACCAGTCTTTGTTCCAGATGGCAGTGCCTGGTTTTGCTTGGAGTACCATCTAGTGGCAGGAGCTCAGAGCAAGCACGCACCATCCCTCGCTTCTGCACAAGCTGGAACAGCCCCTCACCTCCTGCCCTGCTCTTTACATCTCCTGGCCGTGCCTTTGCAACGTCGGGGAGAAAAACACTTTTAGAAGCACTGTGTGTCCTGGAGGAACTCTGCACAAAGACAGCGGGCGGTACCGCACGCAGGAGTCAGCCCGGGCACCAAATCCAGCTTCCCCTGAGCCCACCGACGCGTCAGATCACTCCCACTGAGCCTCCTGCTGCTCTGGAGCTCCTAACACGGCAGCTTACCAGATATAAATGATCAAAAATCAGAGACGGTTTGTCCATCTGACCCAGGATAAGCAGCATTTCGTTGTCTATGAATTCCTTGAATTCCTTCAAGTTGCAATTCATGTGTTTCTCCAGCTCATTTCGGATCTGCAGAGCAGAAAACAAAGGATGCCACCTCGAATCGTGTCTGTTCAATGGAAACATTTGCTGGCACCCCTCTGCAAAACACTTTCCCTGCACTTCATTAGAAACAGCAAGAGGGATTCGGCCTTTTGGAGACAAGGAACCTCACTACGCGGCATCTCTCCAAGAATCCCAGGCCCCCAGATTTAAGGTCTGTACATAAAGCTTCAGATAATATCCAAGTACAAAAACATGCTTTGGGGTACCTGCTGCTTAAAGATAATTCAAGAGACAGGAAACAAGAGCTCGGAGAGCAGCTGATGAACAAGAAACCCATTAGAAGCAAGGAGCGAGTAACGGCAGCAGCACAACTTACTTTAACTCACCACGAAACGCAGTTGCAGCAGAATTAAAGCATCTTGACTGCACCAAGAGTCAAGAACACGTACGCAGGCAGACGAGCTCTTCGCTGACGCCTACGACTTGTAACGCTGCTGCTACACAAGAGCGTATCTGAACCCTTCGGCGCTAAGATTTGGGAAGGAAAGCCCTGCATGTTAACTGCCTCCCTTGAACACCAAACAAGAACTCAACCCCAAAAGAGCCGTTTCCATTTTCTCTGAACACGTCTGCATTGCGGCTGGACGTGTTTACAGCAGCCTGTGGGATGGATCCGAGCTAGCGTGAGCCTTGACTTGTGATTTTCCATCCATAAATTCACTAGCAAAACGCTGTCTGTGAGCCCCTCTGACATTTGTTCAGGAACAAAGCAAACACAACCTTAAAATGAAGCCGGTAAGAGAAAGGAAGGCGTGGACTTTGCGCTGTCCGTGAGCAAGTGAAGATCAGGACACTCGTCCAACAGAGGCCTGAGGCCACCAACTGCATCTTTTGGGAGCGCTGCCTCTGCTTGCCTAATTCACAGGGATGCACTGAGAGGCTGCAAATGCACAGCTTGGACGTGCCCCCATGTGCTACAACCAACTGCAACGCAGGCACCACCTCTGATGCCACAAAGAACCAGTCACATACTTGTTACTAAGGTCTTGAAAAATGCACTCTGGTGATGCTCCTACCCCAATTTCCCTCCTGGGGAAACAGAGAGAAGCCAAAGAGCAGAGCCTTTGCAGAACAGTTGGAAATACACTCGAAAGCCAGTGACACCTCATCATATGGTGGCTCTTCATCAGTGCAGCGCTGTCTGGAAAGGGTGTCTAGCAGGAAGAAAAAGAGAGCAGGAATTTTTATATTTACCTCCTTAGAAGTCACATTTTCCAGGTCTTTGCTCATCATAATGCTCCGGAGTTTGGCTTTAATGAGTCGCTCTGTTCGCTCCCTTTCAGTTGGCCTGAAAAGCAGAAGGAGAGGATGTCTCCAGGCTGGCAGCAAGCGTATGGCGCAACTCAGACCGTGCAGAGGTGGGTAAGGACTTGTATTAAAAGCAATTTTTATGAGAGTGATGGAAGGTAAACATTTGAAGACATTTACAATTACATTTCTAATAAAATAAAAACTGACTTGTCCACAAAGAGGGCTGGAGAGTCGGGGCGGGTGGACTCCAGGTCCTGCATGGCGTTCCACTCGTTGATGCAGCTCTGGTCGGAGCTGATGCAGCTCTCGTAGTACGTGGCCCAGACCAAGGCCATCCCGCCTGGGAAGTAGTTGTACCTCCTTGCAACCTCACAGGCTTTATGGAGGATCTGCAAAGCGGACCTGCAAGTTTGGGGAACAAATATGAGCAGCAGG
>NW_010206559.1:23379-33341 GCF_000695765.1 Mesitornis unicolor
CAGAATCCCAGAGATTTTTCCACAGAGAAAAAAGGATTTTCAGCGTTGTTTGCTGTGGTTTGCTTTTAGAGAGCAGCAGATGCGTTGTATCAGAGTTCAGAGAGGGCACAAACTGCACCTTGGGGGCCTCCTCAAGAGCCAGTCCAAGGCAGAGGCTGAAACCTTCTCCTGATTAACATCAAGCGCAAGGCCCACGTCGCTCGGGGATCTAATCGTTAGCTAACTCGCAAAGCCAGACCAAAGGAAAATAAAGAACATGGACAATTTTCAAACCACCTTCAGCAAGGAGTCAACCGCGTATTTACCAGCATTCTTGGCCCCTGACAAGCTCCAGGGACAAGGCCCAGATTGGGTCATTTGTTTTTGCAAATTCTAGCATTACTTTTTCCTTCCTTCCCTGCTCTTTTTTTAAGGCTCTGCTCCGAAGATGTCAATGCACTGAATACATTAACCACATCTAAGGTTGCCAACAGGAGGGGCCGACTTCAAAAATGACAGAAACAAGACTTTCCTTTGTTTCTGGACCAAATCATCCCCAGCACGACATCCTACCCTACATCTGTATCTTTTCTCTATCAGATGCTGCAGGGATGGGGATCTCTCGAGGCTCCAAGAGGAGCCAAACTGCCCAGGCCAAAAGAGACGCGTTTGTTCAGCGTGGGGCTGGGTAGCAGCCTCTTCAAGGAGGAATTTGCTGGCAGAGCTGCTGCTGATTCAGCCACCTCTGCTTCAGTGTTTTGGCATCCCTGCACATGGGAGGGGTGGCAGGAGCCGAAAGGTGCACAGGCACAATGAAATTTAATTTTAAATGTAATTTATTCACAGAAATGACAGCCTCTTTCTCAATAAAGCCAATGAACACACGTACCACATGGCTTGCACCGACACCGGCTTGAAGATGTGCATTCTCCCTGCGGTGCTCACGCTGAAGCCACTAAGAGAGAGGAAAAACAAACCCCAAACGTTAGAAACTGCTCTTCTCTGCATCACAAGCTGCACTCCACAAATGGGTACTGCAAGGGGCACCCACAGGTGAAAGGAATTGGGGATGAGAATTTGTATCTCCAATTTTCCAACATCCTCCCAAATCAAATGGGAAGCGGACACCCTTCCCAGGCTGCTGGGAATGGGAGCTCCACCCCTCAAGTGGGATTTCACAGCTTCCACTGAGCAGTTTGAGGGCAGCAAGGCAAAAACTCACGGTCTGAGTAAGAGGACCGCAGCCATGAACCCAAAATTGGGACTTTATTTGCAAGGTGATGGAGAATCCCTCCTCCAGCAGCCCCCAGTAGGGAAGGACATTCACATTTATCCTTTTAATGTGGTTTCTTACCCATCACCATCAAGATGGATTTTAGTGTCGCTCCACAGACGAAGAACCATTCCTATCGTGCAGCTCTTACTGGAAGAGAGATTTTTATACAGGATGTTAAATATAAGCCACAACGCGGTCACGCCAATATCCTAAATTATTAATACCCTTGAATTTTTAAGATCCTCAAGTCTTGCCCTAGTAATTCCTAGTAATATCTCAGGCCATCAAATGGATAACACACAAGGAGACCGGCAGCTGAAGTCTCAACGCCTGTTCTGGTATCAACACCCTGACTCCTCCACAGGGCTGGGGAAGCAGCACAGGAGCAAGAACCAGACTTAGCAGCTCCACAGCCGGCCAGAAAGCCCTGCAGCATTTGCCCCATCACCTTTTCTGCTCCCTCACCCCTATAAGCTCAGCACAAGGCTGTCCCTAACAGGACATCAGAGCGGATCACAGCGACCTGGGCACAGATTCAGCTCCCTAAAGCGATGCCAAAGGCAAGGCCTGGGAGGTGGCAAAGCAGGCACCTGCCCTTTCCAAAGGGGACCCAAGGGACCGTGTGTTCACTTTCCCCTTCATCGCTCTGGCTGGTGGACAACACAGAAACGGATTTTATGAGTTTACCTAACCCAAAAGAGCACTTCCATTGCAGAGAGGAGATCTGGCAAGAAAACTGTGCTATAATGGGGGCCAGGAACTTTCAACTAGTAAATAATTAAGCTACTGAGATATTAAAGTTTTAAAGTACATTGGGATGTGTACAGCAACAGCCAGTTAGCAAAGGAATCAGGTTTGGTTTTGTTCTTTTCCTTTCTTTTTTAAGACTTCAGCCACTTTCTAGCAGATCAAAGGATCTGGCAGGCCAGTTCGAACACGTGTGGAGCTTTGTGAGAAAAAATGGTTTTTACTAAATGCACGTAAAAGGAATAAAAGCCACAAAAGCACCCCACTAGTCAAACTGTCTGCAGTCAGAACACTTTCAGCTCAGCAGCAACATTTCAGCCCCAACACAGAGCCACTGAGTCCCTCAGTAAAGTTGCTGATGTCAACTGACTTCTTCATGCATGAGACTTACTTCTAATTAACAAAACCTTTGGCTTTCAGGGGAGAGGTGGCCTGCAACAGCAGCAAACCTTACACTTAGGATGGATTTGTCCTAACTTTTCCATCTGTCCTCATCTCACATCAGTAATCACCAGGAGCAAATCACTCCCAGGCTGTTGGAGATGTGAAGATGACATGGCAAACGCTCACTGCTGTTGCACACCGAGTGTGCCAGAAGGAAACGTTAGGTTAGAATTTCCTCTGTAGCACTTCCAGCAGTAATTTAACAGCAGACGGGAGCGGCAACATCAAAGCCCTTCCACTTACAGCAATGGAAACAACCACGAAGGTTTTCCAAAAAAGCAAAGAAAAGTCACGCTGGCTGCATCAGCACAGCACGGCAGCGTTGCTAAACCACCCCAGAGCAGAAACTACGGTCTGGAAGCTCTGATTTCTCACTCCAGCTCTGCCAAACCAGCCCTGTTTGTCCCAGCCAAAAGCTTTTCTGCCTTGGTCTACTCACCTAGGACTGGAATAACGCGAGGGGGTCTGCGATAACAAAATACTTCGTTTGCCTTTCAAAATATTACGTGCTCTTATCAGTTAGACAAAAGAAACAGCTCACTGCTGACACATTCCTTTGTTGGATTTGGATATAATTTTGCAGTGTTGCTTTTTGATGTTATTTGGCAACTAAGCTACCCACCCCCTCAGGAAAAAACCCCCAAACAGCTCCATTGCATCATACCATCAACAGACTCAAAGTCTGCTCGACAAAGTAAGTTCCAGTTTAGCCAGTGTGTCCATAAGAGCATTTTGTAGTGAGCAGACAGCAAACTACCACAGACGAGGTAGATGCCACAGCCCTGCACATGGGTTACACAGGAACCCTTCGCAACTGCCCAGAGATTCCAAGGAGACTGAAAGCTGGAACAAAAACCACCCTCATAACTGGTCAGAAAACTCAGTGCACGTCCTTTCTCTGGCTAGGATTTGCAGCTACGTGTAAACCATAGACATACCTCTCCTTGCTGGAGAAATCCACCCCCAGCAGAATATTCTCCTCCGTGTCCTGCCGCCCGCTGCTGTACACAACCACCATGTACCGGACTCGGTCTGTCCACACGCTTTCCAAACGGACAGCCTGGAAAAAGGTCATCAAGCTCTGCAAACCGGCTCTGGGATAACCATTACTGCCATTGCTGCCTAATGTTTTCTTTAAGGTGTAATTGCGCCCTAAAGCTTTATTTAGCTGCGGTATGAAATGCACAGGCAGACACGGTCCATCTGCCAGCAAGGCTGGTTGCCAGTTTGACTTGGCATGGGGTGAGGAGATTAGCCTAGATTACCTGCCCCAGTTTGGAGAAATACTGCTAAAGGTAACCTGGAAAGTTGGTAACAACATTGGTGATGCACAGAACTGAACACAGAGGGCGGCTCAGAGGATCCTTCCACTCACTGAAATACACTTGTCATGCTGGGGGGACAGAGACCTTTCTGCTGTGACTTTACAGCCTCTGCAGATCTCCTTAACAGAAAGCCCAGCCCCACGTGGACGCAGTTTCAAGACTGATTTAAGAGTGCCCGCTAGCACCAGCAAGCTCCTGTCTCTTCTCCTGTGTTAGTGTTTGTCTGCTGACCAGAAAATCAAACTTAACAAAACAAACACATTTTGGACAGCTCGGTTTCCTGATCCAAATCATGTCCTGGATGTAAGGACCAAGGCAAAAGGAGTGGACAGGAAAACGTGGTAGGGCTGGCAGCCCACACAGAGTTAGGCTGACTCTGAAAACTAGGACTTGCCAATGCTTTTGAGGAACCTCTGCAGGTCTGTTTCAAATGCCTCCAACAGAAAGGAGGGCAGGAAAATGCATCTTTGCTTACCAGTTTGATCCTATCCTCGCAGCGAAGGAGGTTGATCATCACCTGGAGGTGCTGGGGCAAATCACCTGCAGAGAAAGCAGGGAGATCACCAGAAAGGGTCTCTCACTCGCTGCACTAAGAATGGGCAGTCCTGACCTTTAATGAAATTGGGTGTTTCAAAGTCAATAAAACAGCATTTAAGGGAGGCCAATTAACTTTGCTGTCCCAGGGAATGCTAACAGAAGTGGACTCTTGGATTTGTGTCACCTGGCTGTATGAGAACTCGGTCATACGGTATTTGGAAGCTACCAAATATACTGAGACCACCTGCAACTTGTTGCTCACATGAGTCCCTTAGGCTCTAGAGCAGTGGGTACATTTCTGTTTGCTGAAAGGAGCAAGGAATCTACAAGAAAACAAAACAAATTCACATCTAATAACTCAGCAATGCACTCATAACTTTCCACACAAGATAAAATTCCTTCCGTAGGATGTTTGCTGGGTATATGAAATTGCTGACAATCAACGAAACCCAAAGCCAAGCTTGGCATTCAAACGCCCTCTTTGTGCTGGGAGTGTTTACCAAGCAGCAGACACACAGTACCGCACTGTGCCTTTCCCACATGCTCCTGCTCCCAAAATGCCCCCATGAGCTTATTTCTTCTCTCCCAGTAACTGCTTATCCCAAAACTGTCAAAGACAAAGCATGAAAGCACTGGGTAAGGAGAATCCCTTTCCCTGAACCTCCTATCTGCTTATCCATCCTTATGTACATCCAGTCCTTATGTACGTTCACCACAACTCCTTGCTGTATCTTCCCACCGGTTTGGCACACTGGAGGGGACTGGGGGAAGGACAACATCTGTTCTTAAACTGTGATGAACTCTGACAGGCCAGGCTGTGATGAGGAAACTGAAACGGGCATTTTCCTGAAACCAGGAAATACAGGGGGGTTGGACCAGATCATCTTTAATGGTCCCTTCCAACCCAATACATCCTATGACTCTATGATACAAGGAGTCAAGAAACACACATCTCTCCAGAGAGTCAAATCCAGTTAAAACATTCCTCATTCCTACCAGCAGCACCAAACAAAACCAGCAACAGGCAGTTTCAGAAGAACAAATGTTGTCAGCTGGCACCAAAAGTCCCAAAGTTCACATTACTGGAGGCTGGGAGAGCACTCAGAGCAATGTCCCTGCCGTGCTGAACCAGGACCTCGGTAACCACAGAGGAGGCGCTACAGCCCTGTGACTCAGCCCACCCCATTTTCCTCCCCACAGGCCAAAGGGGTCAGCAAAGATCAAATCACCAAAGCACGAGGGACATTTCTTCATCTGCAGCTGTGGGAAACAGGGACACGCGTTCAGCACAGCCCCTGTGGCTCAGCAGGCCAAAAGAAGGCCCGTTATGACAATTAAAGGAGTGCCCCCCCAATCCATGGGTGCTAGGAACCTGTCTGCGTGGACAGAGTGAGCAGCAAAGCGAGAAGGGGTAAAGGGATTTCGGGAGGCGATTGAATCCTCTACCTGCATGTTTGTGAGGATGCTGGAGGCTTCGCTGGCCCTGGGAGCTGTTTCCTTGCTGCAAGAAAAGGGCTGCGCCTTTCACCATGAAAAAGCTCTCGCTCAGGCTGGAAAAGAAATGAGAGAGGAAGTCAAGGGAAAGGAAATCACCAGCAAAAGGCGTGCTCGGGTCTGTACGCCCCGGGAAGGACGAGCTTCCCCTCGTGGAAATGTAGCAGGACTTTGCCACGAGAACCAGTTCCCAAAGCGTGATCCTGCCACTTGTGCTTCCAGCATCATTCACAGATTATTCATGTGTCATTTTCCACCAACATTTTATGCCTTGGCCATTGCAGGAGACACTTGCCTGAGTTGTCCCGGGCTGGAAATGACTTTATCACCCGATTGTCAAATTCTGCAGCTTATAAACAGTGGAGAGTAAGACTTTTTACAGGCTCAGAGCTGTAAAATGACTGAAGATCAGCGTCCGAGTCAATCAGTCCCTCCTAACTTCAGTTCTGGAGATCTCTTTGGAACACAACAAGAACACGCAACCCTAAACTGTCTGCAGCTCTAACGAGAGAGGGAGAACAGATGAAACCTGCACATCACGAGAGAAAGGAAACGGCACCGAAACCTCAGGGGAACAAACAACCGACACAACAGCACAGCTCTGGCTTTGCTCGGGCTGGACACAGCCCTCCCCAGAAACACTCCAGATAAGGCAGCAGACGCAGTGTGTGCACACACACACAAAACACACACGGTATTTCCACACAGTCGAGCGACACACAGACCCCGAAGAGAAGGCTGAACAAACTCAGTAATTAAACCAGCACAAGCCTAATTACACAGAGCACTTTAGAAACAGGCTCGGAAGTTCGCGTTTCCCGCAAGGCTGAAAATCAACCTCTCCTAAGGTACCTTTTAGTTGCCACAGCAACTGCTTACACTGCACTTCCTACCCCACTCGAAGCATCGCAAGAGTCATTCCTCCTTGCAAAAGCCCAATCTTCTGCCGCCCCACGCTTCCAAACGTAGATCATCATTAATTACTGCCTGCTCTCACTAAATAGAAACGCTCCATTATGAGATTGTGCTCCACGGGAGTTACTTGTGCCACAGAAAACGATCCCACAGGAGCAACTGCTTTAGCTGGGGTCTGTGCCTTGGGGCAGAAGCGAGCACTAATGCTCCACGTCCGTATTTTTGTGAAGGAACACGAATTTTGTGTCTTTTCAGCTTTTCCCTCCTCCAAGAGCACAGCCAAAGTGCCCAGGCAAAGCTTCCTCGTTTCTCAGCTGAATCCTCGGTGCAAAACTCCCAGCAAAACCCGGCTCAGGTTCATATTTGAGATTTCAGCCGCTTTTTAAAAGCGAACTGAAACTTCCACCCAAGCTGCAGGCTCCACCAGTCGTCCATCAGCTCAGACCACTGCGCTCTAATTAAAACAAGCTTTTCTCTCCATTTTGCAGCATTTCCAGCACTCACCGCTCCCCTCGCGAGCGAGTCGTGTCCCAAACGCTGGCTCTGCTCTGCTAAGGACAGGAATTTCTGCAAAGGGGGATCTGGTTCATCCCATAAGCGAGGCAGGAAGAGCCGCGTTTCCTTCGCACGCCAAACCTCACAGGAAAGCGTTAATAAAAGGTCAGGAGTTACACAAAAGCAGGGACACCAGCACAACGTATGGGATATTCGGCTGGAGACCAAGCTTCACATCTGCTCCTTCAGCAAGAGGAAGGGAGCAGCGAGATAACGCACAAGGAGACAGCTCACAGCATTCCTGTCCCAAGAATTTGGGCAAATATTTCTTTGGGAAAGTGAAAAAAAAGATCCCAAAGGATATTCTTTTCTCCCTAATCAAGCACTGGTTGATTTCTACAGCAGGAAAAACCTTGGGAGAGCCAGAGCTGCTTCCAAAAGCATCGGTAACTCCTGCTCAGCTCATCTCTTGCACAAGAAAGCAGAATATTCCCAGCTGCAGGCAAACGGGACAGCAGAAAGCGACGGCAGGAAAAGGACGAGCCACAGAGCGAAGCTGTTGTCACCACATATTGATCTGCATGGAAATGAACCAGAAAGCAAAGCCAAAGGACCTGTTGAGAGCAAGGTTTCTTTCTTAATTCAAATCTAACCTGGCCAAGCGCAGCTGCCTGCACCCCCCAGCCCTACCCCGCTCCCCAGTTTCCACATAAGCTCCCCCTTTCCCTAGGACCCCCACGGTGCCGTGCAGAGGGAAGGCACCCGAGAGCCTCTCTGCACATCTCACGTTTTACACCGTTATCGAAGCAGCAACGTTACCCAGCACCGCCCCTTATCTCCGCTCTGGGAACACGCTGCTCCGCTCCAAAAGACAGCTGATAAAATGAAAGGGAGAAAAAGGCAAGGCACGATACTCCAACCCGGTTTTCAAACCCTTTTTAAACCCTGCAGTTCCAGTAAACAACGAAAACTCCGAAGTTTTTTTAAAAAAAAAATCTCCTAAAGAACAGAAAAATCCTATCATTAAAGAACATCCCCAACTTTTGACCCTCGGCAGCAGTGATAAATGCCCTAGGCAAGCAGCATTGGTTAGAGGCATAAAAACGAGTGGCTTATACATACTAATTTGGCCTGGTTTTCTTTGCACAGCAGAAGCATTGTGCTGGCCCGAGAGTCAGACAGAAGTCAGTAAATTCGAAAAGATTCATAACCAGCTGTAAAACTCACATCCTTTGGCTTCTAAAACCATTTTAAAAAAAAAGGAAAGAAAAGAAGGAAAAGAAAAGGTTGACCGTATATTCAGTGCGGAGCAGAGCAATCGCGGCTGTTGATGCTACCCAGGGACTGGATGACTTTTAGAGAACACTGTGTCTTGCACTGATATCCTGGCTTGAAAAAGCACTTGTCCTGACAGCTCCTGATGAAAGAGGGCCATTCAAGAGGGGAAAAACCAGCTGAGGCTCAGCTAATCGCTGCCCTCCTCCAGACTTTGCTGTTTGCTTCCTCCCGCCTGCTCGGAGGCAACGTCCGCACCGCAGAGCTGAGGAAAGTCCATGTTCCCCAGGACAGCACTAGGCAAAAAGCAATACAGGGATTATTGACTAATGCCCGCTCGTTGCTTTATGATCAGGATGCTGTAACACATGGGAAAGGCGTTAGCTGTCAAATTCAAATGCTTCTTCCCTCCCCGTACAGCTGCCACGGTTGGATTTTCAGTGACTGAGTTACTGAGCTGCTAAGGAACAAGCAATTCTTTCAGGTGGCTTGGCCTTTACTTCTTAGTGCTAAAATCAAACTCACTGAAGACTTGTTTAGACCCCCGACTCCTCCTTTGGGCATCAACCACAACCACAGGCTCACGTCTCACCAGTAAAACCAGGGGCAGAAGCTCCTTTCTGTCCAACTTTTACCCATCCCGACTGGCACGCAGACAGAAACCACCCTGGACGCCCTTCTAGGAATGGCAGCTTTACAGGAGTCGCCTCAGGCTCTCAAATAAACACAGATGCCACCGGTTGGGTCACAGCCCCAGGACACTGCTGCTCCCGTACGCCTGCAGACCGGGCCTGTTTCCATTTCACAACCTCAGCTTACCAAACCGATGGCATTTACTGCCTAAGGGGGCTACAAACCTACACCTATGAGCACCTGGGAAATGCTGAGGGTGCCAGTGGGGGGTACAGGGTGCTCCGCAGGGGCACCCAGAGGGTCCTTAATGGCCACAGGAGCACCGAGACGGCTTCAGCGTCTCCGTCCCTTGCTCCATCTGTTGGCTCCGCGCTGGAAAGGAAATATTTCTTCCCCTTTGGGAAAGCTCCAGAAGAGCGTGGCTGCAGCACACATCAATTACGTTTCGGGTTGCTTAAGAACACAATAGGCAGAGCCTTTAAATCCTGACAAAACGCTGCCTCCCAGGGCCGCAAATAAAGCCAACAAGCGATCTGTTAAAAAAATACCGGGTTTTGGAACAAGAGACATCGCTGCTCGCGTTACCGGACAGGGCTGCCAGGCACTGAACCTTTTTCCCTAAGGAGTTTGCTTTGTCGCTTCCCAGGACTCAAATCTTCTGCATCTTGGGTGTTCGACTTCCTCATTTTAATGGGAAATCTCACATAAGACGTCACCACCTTGCAGGACACCAGAAAACACGTTATCGGTGTATCACAGAGCTACGCAACTCATCTCAAAATGAACACCCCTAGGCAGGGGTTAGCAGAGAGGACATCGCTTGCCCTGGGAAGACACAGCCA
>NW_010206559.1:33373-40695 GCF_000695765.1 Mesitornis unicolor
CCGGTCTAAGAATTCAAAATTAGTGCCTGTAAATTAAGTTTCTTCATTTCCCCCTCATTAATGGAGCAAAACGTAGGTGCGGTGTGAGGGCAGAGAAGCTTGGGGACAGCCGTGGCCTCTGGGCTCACCCCACAGCAATTCCCCAAACGCCAGTGTTGGAGCTTCTCCCACCCTTCCTGCTCACTGCTCTCCCCGTGCCCACAGGAGCTGCCCCCTGCAACAAAAATCCCCGTTTTACACCAAAAAAGAGCAATATTTGCTTCTCTCAAAACTGGTCACAGTTTTACCAAGGCAGGAACGCGGTAGCGCCTCCAGCTTCATCAGGTTTTACGGCATCTTCTGCTCCAAATGTTTCCAAGCTGATAAGGCGAGGGCAAAGCAGGCCTCCCAAGCTCCACGGATTAAACACACTTCCCTTTTCCACAGCCCCTTCGATAAGGAGGAAGAGGACTGATTTCCCCCCTCCCTTATTTTCTGCTCAATCTGGCAAACCCCAGCCATTTCAAACTAAACAAGAACGCAAAATGCAGCCCCGGAGCGCGACCTCCCCGGTCCCCTCAGATGCTCCCGCGCCCGGGCAGGCCCTCGAGGGTGAATTTTAAGCCAGGGCAGGGGTGCAGCGAGCCAGAGGGCTGTCACGCAGTCACACACCGAAATAACATCAATTGAACTGGAAAGGAGCTCACCGAACGGAAAGGAAGATGCAGGGAGCGCAGGAAGACGAAGGTGGCAGCGGCGCGGCCCCCGCATCCTGAGCCAAGCCGAAAATTAAAGCACACTGGCTGCTGGCTTTGGCCTGACAGCAGGGACATCAGATAACGCTTCCTGACCACACAAGGGGCCTTCGGGAGGGGTGTGAGCCACACGAAACAGCGCCTGGGAAAAACGGACTTCAAAGCTCACTCGCGTGCTACTGCACAACCTGAGCAACGGGAACGGGAGCTTTAACAGCAGCAGCGAGTCCTTTCTGGTGCTTTTTTTAGGAGTGTTTTGTGTGTTGCCAAGTGGCCTTTGCTCTGTGTCGCACACCAGTGCTGGGAGCATCGCCACGACCATCCCTGGTGACCCCAGCAGGGAGCAGAGCACAACCAGCAAAGACCCAATTTAAACCAAAGACCCCAAGCGCTACGGATTGTGGTGCTCCACCTCTGCCAAAATCTCTGATGTGTTTCAAGAGGAGGCAGCCACCTTCAGGGCAACTTTTGGAAATGGTTGTCTTCTGAAACGCTGTTTTCTCACCAAAAACGTGAGGCAGGAAAACTCTTCCCATACCCATGGCTGCGCCAGGCCGCAGCTTTGATGGGCTACGGAAAGTCCTCGTGTTTCCAGCTCACAAGGGGAGTCTGAGTGTGCCTTGTTCAGCTGAAAGGCGTGGGCCACGTCCACCACACAAGAATGCCGACAGGGGTTTGAGACACTGCGGGCCATTCACAGCGCCCGACACAAACGCTCCTCCAGCACAGAGAGGAAAAGGAAAGGAAATTAAATCGGTCATGAAGCCTGCAAGTTAATTTCCAAACACAGAGTGCTGATGATGGGCCTCCTGCACACGGGGTGAGCCGTGCATCGGGCTGGAGCAGCCGTACGTACCCCACACACAACCTGGGCTGCGTCTGCGTCTGCGGGAGCAGCTTTGGGATAAACCCTCCAGGAGAAAGGGAAGGGAACAAATCCACAGGATTGCTCCCCGTCCCGGCAGACTTGCGCAAAAGAAGTTCAGGCAGCTCCCAAAGGGCCAGGAAGGAGCAAATTCTAGGAATCCCTGGTACTTGGATGTGGAAAGCCAAAGAAAATAAGAGATTGTTTCATAAGGAGAAAGAAATCCTTGTTGCTCATCCCATTAATCAGAGTTCAAAAAGGCACCAGGCCGATCACCGCAACAGCCGGCAACGCAAAGCGCTTGGAGGTAACGCTCTGAATGGACACCAGCGTTTCCAAGATCCCCCCAAAACTTGACAGCATTTTTGTGACAGGCTCAGGACATGAGGGCCAGACCCTCCCCAAACCTCACCCCACACCACTGCCCATTCGGCTGCTATAAAGAAACCTCCCACGCTATGGAGAGGAGCATTAACCCCACAGAGACCTCAGCACTGGGGGAGCCAATCCTGCTCCCATCAACTCAGTGTTTTAATCCTTTAAACTATTTTGTTAAGTCACCCCACTTCACCCACTCCTGGGGAAACAAGTGGAAACTCTCCAGCGGCACCACTGGAAAAGAAAAGGAAGGTGAATAAGAGTTTCAAGGATTAAAAGAGCAGCGGTGAAGTGTGTGAAGGTCAGTGAGGACGGCACGAATGAGAGCTCTACGGGCAGCGGTGGCGGAGCAACCCGAAAAACCGCTGAGCTGCTGGGTTTCAGAATGACTCCAAAAAAGGCAGCGGAGACCAGGGAGCACTCGACACACTGGTAGCGCGTAAGAATGAAATGAAAGCAATCTAGACGGATCACGCGGGGTGAAAGCAGAGCGAGAAACGTTCTAGCTCGACCCTGACACCCCCTCTAGTGTTTAGATCGCAGCCACCACCCCATGGGGACGAGATGCACCCCAAAAATTAGGAGATTGCCAGGTAGGAGCAAAGCTGCCTCAAGACAAAAAGGCATTGGTAAAAACCTCAGCATCATCCCTCATTTCCCCTCTGCTCCAAACCCATCTTTGCAGCGGGGTGGGTGCTGCAGAGAGAAGCAGGGGTCTGCAGGGCTGGGAGGGAGATGCCCACATGGCTGTGCCCTCCACATGGCCTTGGACGTGCCCGTTTGGGTGGCAGACAGGGCAAAGAAGCAACCTGGCAGCTTTCTGGACAACCCAAAAGGGACATTTTGTGCCGTTCCCTGCATTTCTGGGTGCCTCAGCCCCCAGTGCTGAGCCCCGGAGGTTTTTCTGCCCAGCGCTCAGCAGCACAGGGCCAAGATCCCCAAGAAGTTGCCTTCATGAGTGATTTGGCAGTGAGGATTTCTTCAAGAAACACGGGTGAGCCGGGGTGGTTTTGGCACCTTTGTCAGTTTAAGGTATTCAAAAATTAGGGTATTTTAAGGTATTTAAAATCAAGAGGCATTTGGAACCGAAATATTTTCCTAAGCCAGCTCTTTAACACCCAAACAAACACCAACCACACCGGCCTTTCACAGAAAAAACAACATTCAGGGCAAAGCCTTCGATAACGGGGCCACTGGGTTTCTTTTTAATTTTTTTTTTGCCAAACTGCTGAGGTTTCATCGAAAATAGTAAAAAAATGAGAGTGGTTACAATTCCAAAAAGGGTCTCTTCAAGCTGGTAGGCCTCCTGCTGTTCCTCTACCTACACCCAAATAAACTACTCACGCTGCTCAGCTTCGAATCAGCAACAGCTTCCTGGAAAGGCCAAATCTTAAATAAGTGTCAAATAAGCCCACGCTTCCTCGGCTCCATGCTCTCCGAACGCCCCCGCACAAAATGTGAAGCCCTAATTATACCCCCACGGCCACACCTTCGAGCCAGAGCGTTACCGAGGGTCAGGAGGCTGCGAATTTGCCTCCCCATTGTATGGAGCACGCTAAGGCAGGATGCCGCGGCCTCGCCAGGATGTGATTCAGCGTCCTGTTTTGAACAGTTCGGCATTAAGTCAGCAACTACTGCCCCAGGATCTCCCACCAAAGAGCTGGGAAATGATAAATGCTGCAGCGAGCAGGACTTGTCAAGTGCGCAATGAGCTGCTGGCCCCACAAGTAAATCCCCAAAGCAGCTGGTCCCCGTGCACCCCCAGCCCCATGTGCCTTCCCACAAACACAGCCGCTCAAAGCTGCCACCCAAGCCATCCACTCGATGCTGCCTCCGGCAAAACATGCCCATAAATCCCTAAAAAAGTTAGAGATCAAGGTGTCAATAAATAATATCAGGTGTATTCAAATATAATATGCAATAAAGTATAATGTGCAGACATCCCCAGATGTGGCGGGCCCCGGAGAGCCCTGCAGAGCAAACCCGTGGAGCATTGGCTGGCGGGCACAGGAGAGCCCTGCAGAGCAACCCCGTGGAGAAGAGCCTGAACGGAGCTGCATTGGCTCGTCCAGCTTCCATCCTGAAGAGGCCAGCTGCAGCACCAGCAAGAAATTGGGTTTATTACAGCGATTTTAACTGAGCAGCCGTCCTCTGGCCGGGGTGACGCTCTGCAAGGAGCCCGTCTGCAGTAATTACTCCTCCTGTTGATCACCGAGCTGCAAAGGGAGTTCCCATCAACCTGACGGCTCCACCCAATTCCTGCAGCGAACACAAAGCCGAGTCAAACCTGTGCCCAGCGTAACTCCACTGCCTTCAAGAGAGAAAATGACTTCATTAAACTATGAGAGGAACTGTAGAGGTGGTTATCAAACCAGAGTGGCAGAGCATGGCACTCATGCAAAACACAAAGGGAGGTGGAAAGCACAGGGGACGTGGTGCCCTCTGCCCATCCTCAGAGCTCAAACGCCGTCTGACTCCTACAGCTGATTTAACGCTGAATAAAACCCAACAGACTGAACATAAATGTACACAAGCCCAGTCCTGAAAACCTTGACCTCCCACAGCTGCTCTTGCCAGCTCTTAAAACTGGGTTTAGCAGTGCCAAACAAGAACAGATCTTTCCGTAACTACCTTCAGGCTTGGCCAGAGGCTGGAGATGAGCAACTCCCAGGCCTTTCTGCAGGTGTTCAACCTCCATCTCCCTGCAGAAAGTGCCTGCAAACACTCACCCGACCCCGCTTCCGACCGCATTCAGATTGCGACTGGAAAGCCAATAATGGCAAAGATTACAGCACGACTGGCTAAACAAACTGGCTCGTGTTTGTCATTAAAACCAGTGATTATCTCGCTGCGTTTGCCAAGAGCATGTGAGAAACAGCCAACACTCACAACACGACCGGCTTGGTACAACATCTCCGTGGGCTCGGCGCTGCAGAGCCGACCAACGACGAGGGATCAAAGTCAACCGGGTTGCACCAAAAAGTGACACAGGAAAAACTGCCCATACCCCATTGTCCCAGAGGTATCAGCTTGAAAAGAGCTCAGTGCTGCTCTTGGACTCGCTATCGTCTGCTCTGGGGTTGCTCTGAGCTGAGAGACGTGGCTCTGCGATGAGGTGGCAGACACCGCGCACACGTCGCTCGCGTTGAACTCTTGTAAAACTCCAGGTAGTGCTTAAATCCAAGCTAACACATACTCCCGTGGACTTGATTTAAAGGTTGGGTGAGTTGTTCTGTGCATGCACTGCATCATGAGGGAAAAAGGGCTCAAGCCACGACATCCCATGGCTGATGGGTGCCCGGGAAGGAAGATTTCAGCAGACGCTGATAACGCAGAGAATCAGACGTGCGAGTTTTTGTCTGCACTGAGCCCGACTGGGCTGTCAGATCTAGGTCTGTGCTCTTACTTTTTCTTCTGCTCTGAATCTTTGCCCACTGAGGAGCAAAATGGGCTGCTGGCTGGCTGCTGGAAACAGCGCGGATGTTACCTCACCGGGGCTTCTGCAAAAGCTTTGGAAAGCGAGAGAAAAGGAAGACTTTAAAGCACATTAACGTCTAAGAAAATGCAGATAGCAACAGTACCTTTGAAAGAAAAGCTGAATCTAGAACGTGTCCCCTCGTGCTGTTTTAGGGTAGAAGCCGTTTCAGGGAGAAAACAGAAAGAAAAGCATTTTGGAGTGACAGAACCATAAATCTGCTGCTCTTAGACCAGAGGCTGGTTATAAAACCGTGACACAGAGCTGTTCCTCCAAGAAAAGGCCTCGGAGAGCTCAGACAACCAGTCTCAACTGCACAGCCTCGAATGAAGAACCTGGAGCTGTTTGGATTGAATGGAAACAACCCGTTCAGCAAGCGGATGAATCAGTTATGTCATAAATGTGTAACAGCACATCCATCCTGTATCGACGAAGCGCATTTGAGCTGGCAGCAGGATGGGGCCTTGTTTCCAACAACCCCTCCTTTTTCTAACCCTTAGGACCCTTTCAGGTCTGCAAAGGCAGGGCCCTGCACTCGGGGCACGTGTGACAAAGCACGGCCGTCACCCAAGACTCTGCCAAGGCCAGACTCACAAATTATCACCACACTGGGTTTTTTCCCTGAACTCGGCTGTTGGAGAAGCAGCGCCGTGAAGTTGAACAATTCTGCCACCCCATGGGCACCGGGTAAAGTCTCAGGGAACTGATCCGGAGCAGGAAGGGGACAGGATCTACCCACGGCGCCACGACAGGGGATTCATTTAGCGTCTACACCAGGGCCACACATTTTCTTCAGTTCCTGGCAGTGTTTCACCTCCCTGAGTACAGCAAAGGCTCTGCACAAGAGCCATCCTCTTCTCAAGGTCTATCTAGAGATTTAATTACCAGATTCTTATCCTGAGAACTGTATCCAGAAGAGCAGCCCCATGAGGCTGGAGGACAGAGGAAGCTCCTGTGATGCCGGTATCTGCAGTCAGTGCTGCAGCATTTTCCAATGGCTGGCAGAAAAGTATCCGCCCTTAAGCCCAGTTTCACTGCATCCACCCCCACGACTGCCCTGGTCGGTGAGGGATGCACATCCCTGGCTTGCACAAAGGCCAGAAAGACCAAAGGTAGCCACAGACCCAGTGATCTCCCAGCTATTTATCAGTACCTTGTCACCGAGTTCATTTGTAATGAAGAGGGATCAAGCTGCATTTCCTCTTGCAGAACAAGAACCATCCACACAAAAGCAGAGGCTGTCATATTGCTTGCTTAAGTGTTATTATTTCATACAACATGGGAAGAAGCACAAGAATTAAGGATGTGTTGCTATTCAGCGGGCTCCTGCTCGAGCCCCGAATTGCACAATAACCCCATGACCAAGCTGGGAGCAGAACCAGGAATCCCAAATTTTGCTTTACCAGATTTTACTCTGTAAAGGAGCAACTTTGCTTTTCTGCTCTGACTTGACTTGCAGGGTAAAGAAAGCCTCTACCCTAACACCCAATTGCTGCTCTCAAAACCACAGGGTTACCCAGACTCCAAATCAGCTTCACTTTGTCCCAGTCCATCAGGCTGTGACACGAAGCCCACTGCCCCAGTTCTGTATCTCTACAACAGTAGGTCCCAAAGCACAAAATGGGATGAAAACAAGATCCAGCCCCAAGCAGCAACACCACAAGTGGCTTTGCTTTTACCTGAAGCCGGGATAAATTAAAGTAGGAAGCAGTAACGAGGAGAAAAGGCCGAGCAACCACTGCTGTGTTTTCACACTTCATCTCTAGGATTATGGTTTACAGGTTAGAGCTGTCTGCACCAGGGGGTTGCGCACATCAGCACTTGGAGCCCCCTTCGGCCAGGGTCCCCCCACACGAGCTTTACCGCTGCT
>NW_010206559.1:40726-44774 GCF_000695765.1 Mesitornis unicolor
ATCCCTTCAGCAAGAGAAGCCTTTCCTCTCTCCAGCAGCATCTCTCAACCCTCTCCTCTCCCTCGCATGAAGGGAGCGACTCTCCACAACCCCAGCATCAAAGGAGCCAAATTCCCAATGGTTAATATCCCAAAATGAGCAGAGCTCTCCATTGCCCACCCCAGGAGCACACCCCCTTCCTGACCCAGAGCCTCAGCCAAGACAGCAATGATACAGTAACAGTTTTTGGTAACACTTTTGCAGTGTCTTCCCACCAGGAAACCACCCCACAAACCCTCTTCGATGCTTTCAGTCCATTAAACTCTTGTCTCAAAACCCAACTGATGAGGGAGGGCGTCCCCAGCTCTGCAGACCGTGCTCGAGTCCTGCGCGGGTTCAGGACCGGGCTACAGAGCAAACAATTAACAACAGTGGAAACGATGTTTAGAGCCAAACAGCTCTGCTTACCTCACGTTTAATTTACGCTCTTCATCGCTGCCAACCTCCAGCTGAGGGGAGAAAAGAAGGATACAGAGAAAGTTACACACCGCTTCTTGCCAAACTACAACTTTATAAAAAATCCCTGTGCTTTTTAAGGCCATCCCCGCCACAACAGGTTTGGGGTGGTGGTTTTATTTTCTGGTGCCAGGGATAAATGACACTGCCACCGGCGCCGGGTGACAAAGGGGCTCACGGGGATGTTAAAGCTATTAGGTCCTAATCCTGCAAGCTGGTCCTGGAGCGCAGATCGGTCTGAAGATCGCCAACCTCGACGTCACCGAGAGCGCGCACAGCGCTCCCGCAGAGCGCACACGTGAGGGCAGGACCCGTCCCGAGCGAGAGGCTGCTAACGAGGAGCTGATTCATTAATGTTGCAATTCATTCATGCTGTCGTTCAGGGTGTGCAGCCCAAACTGCTCAGCTGGGACTGCCCCAGGATGCACAGCTCCACTGTGCATACCCATGAGGTCCCTCTGCCACCCGAGCTGCCACCTCCACCAGGAAGCTGGCAAAAGATGCAGCCCCAGGCTAGGAGAATGCCTGCCTGGTGTCCCGGTCATCAAGAAATGCTACATCTGCTGCCTTCCTGCTAAACAAACACTGCTTTGATGGCAGATGCATTAAAACGGTCACTATTTCAGCAGGTGCTGGTGGAGAGTCCCCCCTGGAAGCCAACCTGGCTGCTCAGGTGACATTCCTGGCTCTTACACTTTCTTTTCTCACCTTCAAACAGAAGGCTGCTCACTGACTTAAGTCTACTTTGCAAGAGAAACGCCACCAAATGGTACAAAATTCCGTATTAAACAAAACCAGAGTTGGGGCTCATTGCATCCAGAGCTGACCTACACCAAAAAAAGGCTCAAATCCAATTCTCCTCCTTTGGACCTGCATCAGCAGAGAAAGGGCCAGGAGCATCCCCTCCAGAGGATGAGGTTGCACTGGGGAGATGGTTTGGAGCCATGAAGCAAAGCTGGGACCTTATGGATCACCTGAAATTGGGAAACCTTCAAATGTGCAATATCCCTGAAGCTGCAGGGACACGAAGCTTTAAGAACTTCTGCTCCATCAGCGCTAACGCTCGGGGAATGCTTCTGTTATTTACTACAACGCTGCTCGAACCCCACATCAAACACTGGCAAGGCGGTTTTTGTAGAAGTTAAAAAATAAGCAAACAGTAAAAGGTTCAAGCTCAAAGTTTTGTGTGTGCAGGGCCCGGGCTGATCCCCTTCTCTGGGAGCTGAGACTCGGGAGCCGCTCTTTGCAATCTGCGAGACCCAAGCGATGCCAGGAAAAACCCCAAACGCAACCACACAGGCCGGATATCAGAAATATAGCCATTTGGAGGAAAAAGATACACAAAGCCCATCCCAAACGACTGCAGCCGATGGCGACATGCATACCATCGCTATTTTTAGGCTGTTTACACTGTGCAATGGCAGCGCAGAGCCAGCCCGGCCGGGGCAGCTCCAGGAACACCCCGAATCCCTGTGCCCCCATCAGCAGATCACCCCCCCCTAGCCTGGGAAGGTCTGCTAGGTTTGGGGCTTTTTTAAGGTCACCCTGCCCTTTGTTTGGGTCTGTCACGTAGCAATCAGGGGGAGAAAATCTCTTTTTCTTTTTAAAGAAACGTGACTGTGAAGTCACGGCTGTCGGCAGCTGAGGCTCTGCAGCAGGGCCGGTCCCTGACTCTGCTCCAGGCTCATCTTCTGCAGCAGCCGACTCGCTTTCCAAGCAGACTTGCCTTCGATTTTCTATTGAAAACTAAAACGAAAACAAGGCAGAAGCGTGCTATAGGAACACGGCAGCAAGCCTTTTGCAGGCAGCAGCGTCCATTTCATCAATTCCTTCCAGCCTGTGAGTTGAGAGAGGCTGGAGCAGCGAAGTCGCAATTAGCAAGGACGTATGGACATAACTTTCCAGTAAAAATTCTTCTAATAATTCTTGACAGAGGCTAAAAGCCCCCGTGAACCCTGATTTACCTTGCAAGAAAGATCAGGGAGCAGGCTAGCGCTTTTTGATGGGATTTTCCTCTGAAATTCACTTTTTAAAAGCAACACACTGAATTTGGAAAATGATGGGTTATTGCTTCATGCCACAAGGGACCATTCAAACAGAATGGGAGCCGGTGTCTTCCTCTGGGAGCCACCAAAGTACACGGACACCAGTGGCAGAAGTGCCCTGGGACGGACAAAACCAGGTGACAAAGTCTGGGGCAAGATTTTCAAGAAGAAAAGGGAGACTCATAGGGTCAACACACCGAAAAAATGAGGGTGAACACAGAGCTGCAACACAATGCAATGCCTCAGGGAGATGTACAAGGCAAAGTGAGTGGTACAGCGACTCCTCTCCCACCTGCACCAGTTAAATCCAGCCTAATTCCACTGCCTGCAACAGGGTTACGGTTCATGTACATCTGTGTAGACCAGGTGGCTGCTAGGTCTCCTTTAAGTCTGTCTAAACCAACAAAATTCCTCTGGAAAAGCACAAGTCCTGTCTCCAAGTTTCTCAATGGACACAGCATGGTCCAAACACTGGGTCCCTGCAGCCTCAGAACCAAACCACGAGGATCTAAAGGGATGAGCCACATCTCCAGGAGGGCCCTGCAAAGGGAACCCCCACAGCCTCTCTGGGCCAGGGAGAGCCCAGGAGCCTCACGGCACCGTCCCCCTCCGTCTTCCCTCTGCTCGGAGTGGCTAATCAAGGGAGTCACAGGGACCTGACAGGTGACAAATAGGATTGTTTACCTGGCGGGAGTAGGGACAGAGCGAAGCCAAGGGCGGCGAGCACCAAGAGGAGGGCCCTGCAAAGGGAACCCCCACAGCCTCTCTGGGCCAGGGAGAGCCCAGGAGCCTCACGGCACCGTCCCCCTCCGTCTTCCCTCTGCTCGGAGTGGCTAATCAAGGGAGTCACAGGGACCTGACAGGTGACAAATAGGATTGTTTACCTGGCGGGAGTAGGGACAGAGCGAAGCCAAGGGCGGCGAGCACCAAGGGAAAGAAGGATGCAGGGAAACACCAGGCCTGGCTTTGGAGATCACAAAAGACAGGTTAGGAGGAAAAAAGGGATGCACATGGAAGGAGAAAAAGAAATCGGAGCTGTGTTTGGATGGGGAGGGAAGGCAGAAGCCCAAGGCCCGGCAGAGGCAGGTGATGGCATTTCTGGGGTACACAGAGAGGGGGGCGTGCAGCAGAGCTCGGACACACAGGGTGCCTGTCCTGGCAGGGCAGGGACATGCGGAGCACAGCATTACAGGGGCACTGGGTTAAGTGACATGTGCATGGCCCTGGAGCAGCTGAGGAGGCGGTGGCAGCACGGTGCGGGCTGTGCTGTGGTGAGGAGTGGCAGCAGTGCGGCACATGGGGACATCACACACGGGGACACTGCACAGGTACCAGCTGGGACAGGAGCTGCTCCTGACCACGGGGAATGGCTGTCCTGAGCTCCCCGTGGGGCAGAAGCTGCAGCAGGCGTGGGGAAAGGTGGTGGCACTGCAGCACAGGGACAGAGAGATGAGGCGCGGGGGTTACAGCAGAGCATCCTCGGGATGGCTGCGGGGTGTCAGGGAGGG
>NW_010206560.1:0-14023 GCF_000695765.1 Mesitornis unicolor
TGAAGTCAAGGTAGACCACGTCCACCGCTCTTTAGGGGAGTGGTCTAAGATCTTAAAGAGGTGATATTACATTACTCACTGTTCTTGTGGAGGAAAATATGGTAATATATTTCTTCTGATTTTTTCTTAAATAACTATCACCTAACAGAACCCACATCACAATTTAATCTTTCATATGAATTACTCAGATTTCCCAGAGGATAATTTATGTCCTTGAAATTATTCACTGGCATTGTCAGGCCAAAAGAATTCACTTTTGCTTAAACAGCTGCACCTTGTGCATTGACAGTAAAAATAATTTGTACTGCGTTTTCAGGGTTCTTGCCACAATAGGACAGAGCAAAACACCTCAGCATCGGAAAGTTTAGTGGAAGTTCTGAGGAAAAGGACTGCTCTAAGTTTAAACAGATATCAATATCCAAGCAACAAGATTTAAATATTGTACCTGCCTCTTGCTATGATCAAAGTAGCTGTGAAAATCACTACTTCACTTAAAAGAAGAAGGGAAAACTTTCAAGTACAGCTGATAGCTAAATATCTTGAAATATCTCCCTCGATTCCTATTCCTTTAGTTAATGTTTGATGGCTCAAAGGAACTTGCAGAATTAAAGGCACAGTATTAAAAATACATTTATTAAATAAACTTTTACATGGTGGGTCTTTATTCTCAGCTTAATTATATCAATAAAAATACCAGAAAAATCTGCATTAATTTTTTTTACATAAATATAAAATGCAAAACAGTCAAGACACAATTTACAAAAAGAACTTTCTCTGAGTTCCATAACTGAGAATGGAACCACTAAAACAAAACTAACCATTATAATATAATGCAGGTGAACAGAAGTCAATAGAGTTCTTCGTGGATCCTGATGATCTTCCATTTTATCAGGCTTTGTTAAATTATATGTCCCTTTGTTCTAAAAAGATTATGAGTTAAAATGATAAGACAAAGATTGTATTGAGCCAGGGAGCAGAGGGAATTTTACATGGAGAAGGAAAACCACTCTGGAGGCGTGGCTTCTGCAAGTCACCTTTACCTATGGAAAACATGATTTACTTTGCAAAAACAGTTCTCTGTTTCTTCATTTGTAAAGTCCAGTGATTTTCCTGGGCTTTTCAATGAAACCAGCAATACAAAGAGTAGTGGTGGCCATCTCAGGCTTACACAGCAAACAAATGGCAAAGATAGGATTGGAATTGGTATTTCTTTCCCCACAGCCAAGTGACTCTATGAAGAAAACCCTGTGAAAATAAGGTAAGATTCTGGATCTCAAAAATAGCGCATTTCATATATGGTAGCAGAGATTTGAAGTTTTATTTGAACATTAGATGAATATATTGCATGATATGAAATTCCAACAAATCATTTCCATCCAGCAGAAGAGGCAATTTTTTAAAGTTCTAAGAGTTTCTGCTAAGCAGACTTTTTACTGAATCAAATACAAATTAGCTCATGCCATGGAAAATAAAACAGAAATACAACTGAACAACTTTTTAAGGTTAACCTCCCCCTTTTATCCTACCTCTAACTTTGTTCTGCAGCATTTCTTGCATTTTTAATACAATTTGCCTGTGTATTTTATTCTTATTAGTTATTTCTTGCAGATTATGTTTTCATAATTAGTAATGGCAATATTTTTACCTAAGATAAGTGTTTTACAAAATTATGTGTGTTGATGCGTATGCCATAGTTAATTGCATTCTCTAAATTTAGGTAATGTTATGGGGAATAATTTCAATTAGTTTGCTTTTCTTCATGGTTATTAAATTTTTTTAAAAGAGAAAGGAGGAAAAAACCTAACAGGAGAGTGGTAGGAGTTTGAAAATAACAGGCTATAGCTTAGCAAACATGCTGGAAGCCACTTGCAGGTATAAACATATGCTAACCTTTTTTATCTTTCATTTAAGGGAAAACAAACAAGAATAAGAAGATTAATAGTGTCATAAGAACTACAGAGATTTAATCTAAAGTCTCCTGGCTCGAAGACAATAGGATAAGGAAAACTTCAAATTCAATAAATTCAATCTTATTTTTCACATCAACCCTCAATATAACATTGTCTAGCAACTAAGATGCTATAAGTTAACTAGGAATATACAATTACAATAGATCATTTTCACCATGCTGCAATGGTTCCAACTCCAACTCCCCACCCTCCAAAAACCAAACCAAAAAGACTCATCAATGGGATAGACAAAACAAGGCTGATGTCATTGACAGTCTTTAAATAGTAAGCCTGGTTTTGTACCAAAGGTCTTTATTGCAAACATGTTAAATGTAGATGGAATTAAAAATATAGGATGGCCAAGTGATGCAGGAAAGATGTTAAACTGGCTGTCATTTAATGTAATTGGATTTGATACGTAGTGGGAATCTGTTCCACTTAGAAAAGTAATTCTGTTAAATTCTGTGCAGAAGCCTGCAAGAGCTTCTCATGCACAGATAAGGGAAGCCATGTAAGGCAGTTGCAAAGACTCCTCATTGGGGACAGCGCTGTGGTGTCACAAGGTCCTCCAAGCAGCCTTGTGACATACTGACCTGCAGCTCCTCTTGTTGACACTGAAGAGACATTTCTTGAACAAAGTTGCTGGGACCCTTGCTCTCCTCTTGTGTGCAAACTCACCTCTGGGGTTGCAAACAACTCTCTAACAACATTGCATGGTAACTGAGCAGGCTGTACCATAATATTTTAATAAACTGATCAATCTAGGGTGGGTCCATGTGCCTGAAAAGTAATTAACATAGTCAATGTCTAATACTGGCAGCTGTGATGGGCTAATGGCTGTTCTAGTGACTTTAACATTGCTCAAACCTTCAGAGGAAAATCTGCATGAGATTAAGGAGATGGAATGGAAAGCAGAGTTAAAAGCCGAAGATCTACAAAATTAAGCATCTTCTTCTGATAAGCTCTATTTTGTTAACAACTGTCATCAAGAATATGAACATTCCAGTGCCATTGCACAGAGCTGTCATCTTGTCATGATGCCAAGGAAAACCAGAAAGTGATACAAAACCAATGGAGCAACAGAAACACAGGTACATCTAATAAAGATTGAGGAACTACAAAGACTAACCTGTTATTCCAGTTTTAGCTGCATTATTTGCTGAAATTAAAGCAGATGTTCTGGGCCTTGATTCAGGAGCTGATCAAATACTGTGGGAACTGACAACTGAACAGTCATTTCAGACTTCAGTAGGCATGGGAGTTGAACATGTTTTCTGTACTGAGGCAGTACACAACCAGACCTCCCTACTTGCTTTATGACTCTTGTGGAGTGGGAACACAAACAGACAGCGACACAAATCCTCCCTTCTGCTGCTGGAATAAGTTACACATGGTGAGAAAATACCAAAAATAGAGTTTCTGAATTATAGAATGGTGGGATTCCTGACTTCCTCTATACTCTGAGTCTATAAACAAACTTCTAATTTCAGGATGATATTAAATGTGCCTTTCACAGGCTCCCATCTTTGAGAAATGCTCCTAACACTATTATGTCTTTGATATTTACTTAAGCCTCTGTAGAGTTCAATCCTCACTCAGTCTGACTTGACCTAACTCAAGCTGCCGCTATACTCAATATTTCTGGTTCTGGAGAACAGAAACCAGATTTGAACAAATAATCTTATGCCCTTCCCTACGCTTTTCCTTGCAAATGCCTCCAAACACAGTAGAGTTGGAGTGCAATGAGACGTAACTGCACCTTGTTCCAGGTAAGGAGGGTACCTGTTACTCTGCACAACTTGGAGCACTGAGGGTTATATTGAGGTGTTGAACCTTCAGGATAGCTTTGATATTCAGGCTAATGAGTGCTATACCAGATCTAGGAAAAAAAGATTTTCTCTATTGTAATAGAAGATGGTGTGTTAAATTTATGCCTTCCTTAAAATTAGATTTGTTTAAAATGATATTTTGTTAATACTAATATCATAGATGTTTCTGCTTGAGGATGATCTCTTGCTAATTGCAAGCTTGTGAGAAGGGCATGCTTTCTTGCTTCATAAAAAAAAGAAAATGTCTGCGTACCCTACAAAAGCACAGTACATTTTTGTTGGATGTTAGAAAGAAGGTGAAGGTATCTGCAGCAGTGAAAGCCCACGCTTCCAGTGGAATCCTTCTGACTGTACAACGGTCTAACTTTTGATGAATGTTATCTCCATCTTTACATTTGCAGAAGAGAGAGGGAGAAGTCAGAACTGGATTTGAGAGCTATCACGGGCGGAGAAAATGAGAGCTACTTTTAACTCGCATCAGAAGGGGGCAGTAGTTATCACCACAAAAAGCTGGAAAAATAATACCTAAGCACTTTATGTACCTAGTAACTATTAAATAGTCACTAACACAAAGCTATTAGGAAACAGTTTTACCAATCCTTCCATAAAAATATTTTTCTCAGTGAAACTTCATCACATGGAAAGATTTAATTTTGTTAATAATGTCAGTTGAAAGAATATGCTTCTATTTATACTAACTTTAACAGAATCTGTCATTTGTGTCTTTTAGTATCTCTCTAAACAGTCAGAATTATGGTTACAGAGTTATGAACTTCCCACACCTTGAACCAATACATAAATCTAATGAGAGCCATTCCAGGTGGCAAGAAATAAAAGAAAGGCTTTTTGGAATAAATATTACTACTATAACAAAGAGAAAAAGTTAGAAAATTTTAGATTACTCTCTGTACTTTCTCATGCTAATTTTAGAACCTATACAGAATATAATTTTTTCCTTTTTCTGAACCCTAATGATCCATTTCTATAACTTTACAGGATCTAATTGAGACCCTGTCTTCATTTAACAAGAAGATAAAGAAAGCAAAGCTTTGAACTGTTGTGAACAAATTGTGGCTGTCCAGCCAAGAATGCATAGTCTACATTATTAAAGCTTTTCAATAAAAGATCACACTTTACTTTCTTGTTTATGAAGCAGGTTTTGGGGGTTTTTAAAATCAATTTTCTATGAATGTCCACAATTCACTAAAGTTTCTGTTCTGCAACAGTGCTGAATACTGTGTCTGCCTGCTGATTTTCACTGACAAGCAAGGGAGGATTTTGTGACCGGGAAGCCTGAATGATCCATGCTGCCAGTACATGTGGTTATCTTATGATCATTGATATATGGACTCTGACAAAGGAAGAGACAATTCTAAAATGGCAAAATGTTTGCTGAATCACTGTACCGATGGATTTTTATCATACCAATCTCATTCTACAGGAGATCAAAAACAGGAGAAAGAGACTTCCAAACATTCACAGAAAGGGATATTTTGGTTAACTATCACTCTTTATGTGACAATCAACTTAATGGATTTCTAGAAGGGAACTGCGTGGGATCCATAATCTGCTTAAAAATTTAAAATGGTCTTATCTCCCCTGAACTGAATTAAAACTTTACATTCAGAGGAAAAAATGAACATACACCAAATATCAACCTCAAACTGTAATTTCAAAATTTAATTAGCTTCCATTTTCTTTTCTCTAACATTATTTTTCTTCCCTGTTTTTTATCTTTTTTCATCTTTTTGATGACACTCACATTCTTAAAATCAGCGAGTGTCCAGTTAATTTAATTTCATTTATTCAATTAAAAGACTTGGATGTCAACTTTCCAAACTGGAGCAAATGTAGATTTCCTTATATTTTTTATGCACAAAACAAAAACATTATACTAGAAGAACTTCTTCTAACATCTCTTCTAGTAAAATATTTTTGGTTTGTGTATAAAAACTGGCAAGTTCTTCTTGCCACTCACTACAGGAAAGACATTGAGGTGGAGAGTGTCCAAAGAAGGATAACGAAGCTGCTGAAGAGCTGTTATGGTTTAAGGGTTACCAGCCTGAAAGGGAAGGACAGGTGGTGTCTGTAGGACCCTGGGGGGTCCGAGATCAGTACTGTTCCCTCCCCTTTCCGGCTACATTCTATAAAAAAACGAGGAGGTCTGAGGTTTCCGCGGGCTTTTCCTGGTTTCCTGGGCTGGTTTCTTTTGCATCTTGGGACGGCTGGGGTTACCTCCACATGCTCGGCAGCATCCACCACCATCCGCTCCAGGCACCACCGCGGTCCCTGGTGACGAGTCACAGCAGTCGCAGTGGCCGTGAGGCACTGCTTGGACATTTCCACTCGGGACTACTGGGATTGGGTTTTGTATATACTTAAATATCCTTTGTCCTTTATTAATTCCCTTTTCCTTTCCTCTGTTGTTTTTCATTAAACTTGTTACAGTCTTAACTTCCAACATTGTGCGAAGCATCTTCTTCTCTATTCCCTTTTTTTTTTTTAATCCTCCTCCTGGGAGGGTAGGGGACAATAGAGAGAAAATCCTGCTCTCTGAGCCTTAAACGGAGAGAGAGCACAAGTCTTATGAGGAGCAGCTGAGAGAACTGGGGCTGTTTAGCCTGCAAAAAGGGAGGTTGAAGTGAGACCTTAAAGCTCTCTGCAACTACCTGAAAGAAGGTTGTAGCAAGGTGAGTGTCAGGCTCTTCTCCAAAATAGCAAGTGATAGGACAAGAAGAAATAGTCTCAAGGTGCACCAGGAGAGTTTTAGATTGAATGTTAGGAAAATCTTTACTGAAAGGGTTGTCAAGCATTGGAACAGGCTGCTGAGGGAAGTGGTGGAGTTACCATCTCTGCAGGTATTTAAAAGATGTGTGGAAGTGACAGTTAGGGACCTGGTTTAGTGATGGACTTGTGAATGCCAGATTAACAGTTGGACTCAGTAATCTTAATGGTCTTTTCCAACCTAAACAATCCTCTGATTCTATGGTTCTATATCAAAATAATGTCAAAAAGACACCAAATTGTTCTGTTGCAAATGAAAAGAAAGAAAAAAAGGCATGCAGTCTTCTTTTCTAAGCCACGGCAAATTGGTGTTCAGGGATTTCAAACAGAAGCGTCACCCTTGTATTTAATAATACCTAAAGGATTCCTTGATCTCTTCACACATTTTTTTGAATGTTTGTAAATGTTCATCATGTGTAGACTTCTGTAACAAGTTAATGCATCTGAAAGAAATTTGTGATTTGAGGCTTTAAATCTCAAATCAATAAAAATTTAGGGCTAGACCAAATTCAGATAAATATGGAAAATATGGAAATGGAAAGATAGCTAGCACTGTTCTTTAGGTACCTGGACACAGTAGAAGACACAAGTTATTTTGACACATACTATTTCATTAAGATTTTATTCAAGAATAGGAGACTGAAAAGGGAGCAGAAGAAAGAAACAGAAAACAACATCATAAAAGGACTAGAGGAGCTAGATAAGATGTTCTAGGAGAATATATTCTTTGTTCTGGAGTCCAGAATGTTTCTCAGCAGAACTTGTTGGTCTTGTGCCAAATGCTTTAGATGGAGATGTAAGGAAGTTAGCAAGTTACAGGCAGATATGTGATAATTCTTTCCCCACGTTTTGGTTTTGCCCTCAAACCTGTATCTAAATATTAGCTTATTCCCTGAAACAAGAACTTTTACATAGTAGTTAACATTAGATATTACTTTCAAATAAAAGTTGTTACGTCCCTGGTCTGTGTATTGATCTGTAGCTGTAAGTGTAGCATAACTACTTTGGAATAAGAAAGATTTCTTCTAAAGGTTTGTGATATTCCACTCTTCAACACTGTAAGGGAACTCTTCAGTTCTTTTGGTAAGCCAGAGAAAATAATTATTTTTGAATCTCTGTCATTTTCCTTCTTATTTGGAGAATGTACATTTAAAGTAAGCTTAAGAAAACTACATAGCTTAAGATAAGCATAATATTTTCAAAGCATAATATAATCAAAATTTTTATGGCTTTCTTTTCATCATAAGAATGAATTATGCATAAAATTAAGACCTAAATATGAATACATTAAATGCTCCAGTTTTCATTTTTCTGTTGTAATTAAGAGTGAGTACTTATTTCTAATAATTATTTTCTGACCTTTAAGTTCATTATAAGGTCTTATTCTGTATGTAGTTTCAATCTTAACTTCCAAGGAAAATCTTCTTAAAACATTATCAAACTTCTGTCTTATGTACACAAATATATATAAATAGTTTAAGTTACTAAGATGGTTTTCCTTGGTAGGAACCATTACTTACAATTAAGTATAATCCCTTTAAAATTCTCCCTTGATATTCACGATACAAAAAAAGTCAATGTAAACCAACATTAGTACATGCTTTTTAGTCTAATAATATGCATTTCATAAATCCTTGATCTTTACCTGTGTCATGTTCAGTTTAGATCGTGTAGTTTTTAAGCCAGTTTTTACTTTTCTTTTGTTCTATGCCTACAATATTTAATTGTGATAATAATCTTTAACCTAAGAACTACAGCATCTATACTTAAGAAAGTACATAATCACAACAGAAACAGCCACAAAAAAAACTTCAATGGATAAACTAAAATAACAATTGATTTCTGCTTTAGAAATCACCGAATGAAACATTGTCTCTACCTCTTCACGGAAAAGAGCAGACATTGATGAAGATGACCAAATTCCCGTTTCAGCATCAGTAAAATGCACTAAAAATTATGAAGCCTTCTTCCTGCATATAAATGAGCCAATCAGTTTGGGAAGACTTGACTAAAAAGAAAAATCCAAGCTAAAGTTCATTTTCTTATGATTTCCTGATTCTCAAAATCAATCTGATTTCTTATTCAGAAGTCTCTATTCCATAATAGATGATAATGTTGTTACTAAGGTCAGATGGATTCAGATTTAAAAGAAAAAAAGTATAAAAGAAAAATGGAATGTATGTGTTTGAGTAACCACCATTCCCTACTTCCATTTTTCCATAGTGCCTGCTTTGATTTAATGTAAAGAATAAAGATTATATTATAAATATACTTGCATATGCACACTGAAGATTCAGAAAACAGATGAATTGTGTATAAATTAAAGTATACAAAAAAGCACACATTATCTTTTAGAATAAATACATGCTATAAATATATTGTTTGCTTTCAAAACACATCCTTAAAAGTTCCTCATGTATTTTGAATGACTGCATTCATGAAAAAGATGCAGTTAATGAAAGAAATCTAATTTATATGTTGTATTAGAATACACAGCATTTTTTCAAGTACTTATTTTCAATCCATTGCCAGTAAAAAGACCTGTTTAAAAAGGAAAGCTTCATGTAAACTTCCTATCAGAATGCATAATGAAGAAAAAAATGAGGATAAAAAGAAACATATGACAATAATTATAATAAAGGAATTTTATCTGAACTTTTTACTTATGCTATATCCATTGGCTACTGTGTAGCTGCTAAACTAAATGAACCAACGAACCCAATACCTTCTTGGTCTCCATATTACAGTGTTCTGTGTAATGACCTTATTTACTTCAGAGAGATACACAGAGGCAGGGATATTTGTTAATATTAATGTCTACATTTCAGATTGATCATTTTTCCTTGGCTTATCTATGACTTAAAGAAACCCCATGATCCCTATATCCAGTGACTAAGTAGGCTAATGCGGGACTTTTTTGAACCAAAATCTCTTAGTATGATGGGGCTAAATGCTGATGTTACCTATCAAGTCTCTCATTTAACCCTGAAACTTCAGTATAATAGTTCTGGGATTTTGTCACTTTTACCTATTCAGCTCTTCAAACAAGATGATCTAAAATGTTGAAATTGAATAATGCTGGTTCAGAAGTACTAGAAAGATTGCATAATTTTCTTCAGTTATCATGAGCTGTTGGTGACCCACTGATGAGATCTTCTACAGGAACTAAGATGAAGAAAAAAGCTGAGTTATCAACATAAGTGCAACCTCAGTTTAGAGAAATCCCTCTGGAGGAAGCTATAAGTTTTTAGCAAGCTGGAGCATAGGAGGTTCCATGTGAACATGAAAAACTTTTTTACACTAAGGGTGACAGAGCACTGGAACAGGCTGCCCAGAGATGTTGTGGAGTTTCCTTCTCTGGAGACATTCAAAACCTGCCTGGATGCGTTCCTGTGTGACCTAGTCTAGGTGATCCTGCTCTGGCAGGGGGATTGGACTAGATGATCTTTCGAGGTCCCTTCCAACTCTTAATATTCTGTGATTCCGTGATTCTACTTTTACTTTGCAATTTTTAACACATGAAGTAGTAAAGTGACTATTTTGCAGCTTATTGCTCTTGAGAGAGAGAAAGAGAAAAAAATCAGGATATGAATAAATTCTTCATCTTTTAATATCAAAGTAAACAGAATTTGGTATCACAATTTTTTTCCAAATAATGTCTCAGTTATTACATGATACAGTAAGACACCATCTTGAGAAAAACTCTCAAGTGTGTATTTAAGTGCACTGCCAAATCTGAGGATGTTCTTATGTTCTTAGAAATAGTATCTGCTACTAGATACTAGTAATTGTGGTAGTAACTAGTATTAGCTATTAGACAGACCACAGTAGAGTGAAATCCTAGGCCATAACAGTGCAGTTGAGCTCGCTCTGTCAGACTTGCTGAGAAGCATTCATGAGGATCTGGGTCATGAAGAAAGTTTCAGACCCTTGGTCTGGTCTACATACAGATTTCTTTTGCCTGACTGCACAAACAGGTAGTAGGAGGGATTGCCACATCTTTCCTTTGTGTTTCAGCAAATAGACTTGACGCCTTTGGTCTCCAATGAAACCATTAACTAGCCCAGAAACAGGATAAGCTCAGAATAGGTGTCACCTTGCCCATGGCTCCTGTGGTCTATTCTCACGTACAAAGCTGAAAAAGCATTTGACTGCGTAGCTTTAAGAGCAAACTAGAAGAACCCCGAATGAAAACAGACCAGAAGGAGCCATTATTCCTTACTTTGCCTATATGTATAACACTTCTGTAACATTACATATGATGTCTATATAAAATTAAATCTGTAATTTTTTTTCTGCTGCTTTAATAAACACTGAAAATGCATGATGACCCCTGCCCTTCAGAATAAAAAGAAGACACTGAACTCAAGAATCAGAATATGAATTTGTTAGAGTAATGAAATTTTCTATCTGAATAAATCTAAATCCAAGACATTAGAAATGAATTTGTTATTTACATAACGTTTTGCAGTGCTCGAAGCTTTAATGTGTGTAACAAACTGTCAGACATACAGTCAGACTATTACATGTTAGAAGCTGCAATTATGGAGTGCTTCAAACATTTCTTATATTATGCCATCTGGTGCAGAGGGACTTTAATGAATTTATACATTTAATGGAATATGTTCTGCAATCAGAATGCCTGAATATTGGCTACTAACCACAAATAAATGACAGATTTATCAACATATCAAAAAAAGCACAGTCATTTCAATTGGGCCATTAAAAAACCAGCCAAATGCCAAATGCTGATAATTATTACTTAAATAATTTTGCACTATTACCTTTATTCATTATAATCTTTAAACATGCCCCAGTCTAGGGATTTTGCTACATTTTTAAATGTAAGGATTATTTCTCATATAATTACCAAATGTTACTAATGTATTTTTTAACAAAAAAAAACCCAAACAACCATTGATTTAAATTTGTTTCCTGATCTGTTTACTATTTATCTAAAAAAAGTTTGTGAAATTAGCTTCAGCAATAATGTACTCCTACTCATAGGACAGAAACAATTTTTAAAAACAAAGATGTATTTTTTATTGTTTGAAAATTTTTAATAAACTCAAGTACAGTCATTCTGGCCAAGACGATAACAATAAATACTAAAACAAGATATACAGTCATGATAATACACTTAGCTGTATTATGAAGTGGAAAGCATGAGAGAAATCTTGATAGCACACTGACATGAAATATTGAAATAGGACTCTTCCCATGGTTGAATGGAAGCCTCCATAACAAAAAAAGTAAGGTAAACATAAGTAGTAACTTCTCATTGGAACTCACTTCCTCTTCTGCTAGCCATTTTTCTTAAACTCTTCCATAAATTTCTCAGATGAATGTAACATATAAAATATTTTAGGATAATAAGGAATAAGAACCCTATATATTTAATTTATTTATCAGCTTTGAATTAAGCAGCAGAGAGAAGATATTTTTGGCCAAGCCATCACGTTTGAAATATTTCTATTCTTTGGCTATGTTTATTCTCTTTTTAGTACAAGTTTTAGTCCTAAAAATTATGTCTGCAGTAGTATATTTATTTTTCTGAAAATATCCTATAAGGAAAGTTGATGCAATATTATTCAAGCCCCTGCACCTCCACATATACTTACATTTGTCTTCTCCCAGAACATCACGTGATTCCCATGCAGCATGAACAACCTCTGTATTCCAGATGGGATGGTTAAATACCAGTCCTTTTTATCTGAGGAGAAACCAAACATGTTTAAAAGCTAGATATAAGAATACAATGCAAGGAAATAAGTTAGTATTTACTCATCCCAGCACTGAAGAAAATTTTTGCTATTTATACATGTACATACAATGTTAAAGTGAGAAAGGAAATGCGTTAAAAGATATTTAAAAGAGAGTAAAGAACTCTGATGGATGAACTAAATGAAAACAATGTATAATGTATTAAGAAATCCAGTATTTGAGTCAGTAAGTATTGCACCACAATGAAGATGAACATTGAAGTCAGTGTCTGGATTCACTTTTTGAGAAGTGGAAGATTTTATTAAACTATTTGGAAATACGTAAACATATTAAACCATTATGTGTTAGTCCAATCATAGGAATATAAACATAAACCAATTAAAAATATAAGTGAGCAAGAAGCTAAATGAAGGAGAAAAAGGATTGTCAGCTGCTTTTGCTTTCACTTATATTTGGATAGCTTCTCCTAAGGATGAGAGACATACATATATCTGAGGGAAGATTTTAGATCAGTACCAGGTCACCTGTAAATTGACATTCGGTTTAGAGGAAATCAAGATACATTATAGTACTGAGAAAGATGTGCAAGTACAAAGTGAAAATGAGCATCAGGCATTCAGGAGTAACAAATCCAGACTGTTACTGAATTAGAAAAAGAGAAAACAAGTTTACTTGAACAATATTCAGGTCAGAGAAAAGAAAAGACTGGGCAAGGCAAAATGGAAATCTCATTACACTGTAAAAAAAGGAGGAAATACAAGACACTATATATTTTAATGAGACTATTTATACAAAAGCCTTAAAAGTTCTTAGCTGGAGTAAATTCATTGTCTTCAGAGAAGTTGCAGCAGGCTAAAATCTTGCATGCAACTATTTCAATGGAAAGAATTCCATACTATATAGAATATTATAGGAGACAACATTTACCATTCTAATAATATATAATTCATACCCTATTACATTGTTGCCTTCAATAGTAATGGTTTCAACATAAGGAGGAAATAGATTCTTCATTTCTTTAACTCTACAGGAATCTTTGTTCTCTTATGTATTCGGAGATCTCAGAATGGGATCTAATTTGCATGCATAATTTTCAATGAGGAAGGGCACTACTTCTAGCCAAAATCTTTCCTTTTTTCTGTAATTTTTCTGCAACTCAGAATAAATCAATTCCATTCTTCTACATCATCTATCCTCCACCCAGAAAAGTTTACTTCAAGGAAAATAAATTCCCATGACCTTGAAACTAACAAGAAATATTGATATATCTTAGTAGTGTCACTTAATGTATTAATAAAGAATGCTGGTTTTCCATACAGGGGTGGCTCCCATAAGAAGCTGCTAGAAACTTCCCTGGCTCCAAGTCAACCGTGCAAAAGTATTGATTCTTGGTGTTTAGTTTTGATAGGGAACAAACCCAGTCATTTTCAAGATTTAAGAAGCAAAGGGTACTTAGTTGACATGTGAAGAATCTGTCTGTTTCTGACCAAAACGTTTGCTCTGTTTCAAAGAAGCTTTCGTAATATTTTTATCCTCTTTCACCTAGCTTGTTGCTAAGAAGACTCTCAATCTTCTTAAAAAACAAATTCATGGGGGTTTTTTTTACTCGTTTAATCTGTAGCAATTTTTCAGAGACTGGATTTCTGAGTAGGCTATTAAAAATATTTTTCACTGAATCTCTTCTTATGAAGTCTATTCCACAAAATTTAGTCAAAACAGAATCACAGAATCACAGAA